>NC_037672.1:20501604-20801604 GCF_003255815.1 Theropithecus gelada
TTTTTTTTTTGAGACGGAGTCTGGCTCTGTCGCCCAGGCTGGAGTGCTGTGGCCGGATCTCAGCTCACTGCAAGCTCCGCCTCCCGGGTTCACGCCATTCTCCTGCCTCAGCCTCCCGAGTAGCTGAGACTACAGGCGCCCGCCACCTCGCCCGGCTAGTTTTTTGTATTTTTTAGTAGAGACGGGGTTTCACCGTGTTAGCCAGGATGGTCTCGATCTACTGACCTCGTGATCCGCCCGTCTCGGCCTCCCAAAGTGCTGGGATTACAGGCTTGAGCCACCGCGCCCGGCCTCAGAAACTCTTACTAAGACTCACAGCATTAAACCAGAACACAGACAACTGCCTACAATGGATGTGAAGTGAGCCAAGGAAAAAGTAATAAATAGGGAGTTTTGAGGATTGTTGCAAATCGTAGTAATGCTCCAACCAAAGATACTCAAATTTAATTTAAAAAGGCAAAGCATCATTCTAGTCAAATAGTATATATTCACAGGTCAAAGGGATTCAGTCTGCCACACCTAAATAAACAATGCTATCTAGAGCTCTCCAGTTGAATCTGTAGCTGCCTCCGACCTTGGAGAGTGCTGTTCATAGAAAAATGTGTCATAATTTTGCCATCTTATTACTTATTTTTTCCTGAGATAGGGTCTTGCTCTGTCACCCAGGCTGGAGTGATGTGGTGTGAACATGCCTCATTGCAACCTCAACCTCCTAGGCTCAAGCGATGGATCGTCCTGCCTCGGTCTCCTGAGTCGTTGTGACCACAGGTGTGCACAACCACATCTGATGAAATTTTTTTAGAAACAGGGTATCACCATGCTCCCCAGCTGTTCTTGAATTCCTGGGCTCAAGTAATCCTCCCACCTTAGCCTCCCAAAGTGCTGGAATTAGAGGCACGAGCCACCACGTTTGGCCACTTCTTTTTTTGTTAATAGACTAAAAGACAAAAGGGTTTTCACAATAGACAATGAGGCTTAAGCTAGTTTTCTGAGAATCCAACACTTTGGGCACCAAGGTCTGAAGCTGGTCTGCTAGAGGTACATTATATTAAAAAAATTGATATTTGATTCCCCATTGTTAATACTCAGGAACATTCTGAGGTTGGGACCAGTGCTTTTATCTATTGAAGAAGCACAAAGAAAAAGAATGACAAAAGCAGGCATAAACTCCCTGTAAGAACAATGAAAGACACCTATCTAAGAAGAACCTAAAGGGATCCTCACCCTACTTCAGGGCTGCCATTGGCAACTGTCACCTCGAAGACTGGGAGGCCAGGGAACTTTGCCTTTCAACTGTGAGTGTTGGAGAGCTCCTTGCTGTCTGTCACTGTCTTCATGCTGTGAAGTTATTGTATCCTTTACTCATATCAAAGATGTATCTTTAGCCTGGAATCATTGGTACCTTTCTGTCAATCACTGTCACCAGGTGGCAACTACCAGGTAATTATTCACAGATGTACAAATGATGTATAATTAAAAACTCCTTGCTAAAGTCTTTTAATGACTTTACCCAAGGTGTTCCTCATTTGATCTCCGGGATAAGAAAAAAAAGGGCCCTTATGAGTATGTTAATTGAGGTCATAATTGGCTGATATGTATAATCAGTTTTTCCATGTGTTTCTCAACCTTTTGCCTGCCTATCCTGCAATTCCACACCAATTAAAAAACAAATTTATTAAATATATATGTTCTTCTTTCATTGCAAAATCTCTTATTCCCCAGAGTATTTCAGAAAGGGCAAGACAACCTTGCTTTCCAGCTGTTTGCAAGCATTATACCTTTGAGTCATTATGCAGAGCTTTTTACAAAATCAAGACATGTCTTCATAATATCTGTTAATTTAACATGTTTCTTTATATCACTGGAGCATGACTTCTGCATATAAAGAAAGGCATATTTTAATAGTTAAAATTTAATTAAAACTGTTTATAAAACCACATAATTCTCTATATTTATAACTTTAAAATAATCGGCAAAATCCTGAATAAGAGGCATCAACTTAAAAAAACAGTTTGAAAATGATTTCTTTCAAGGAAGGCGGAAGGAGGGACCTGAATTTTACAACTAGAAACTTTCTAAGTAACACCTGAATTGTCAGGGCAGTTTATACTTCACAAAATCAAATCAATTTCTGAATATGACTTGTTTTTTTATTTCTTCTGCCATCACTCAGACCTTAATAATTGGGGAAGCTTTCAAATACAATAGGTGAAAATATTCAGTCATTTATATTTTTGTATAAGTATTTAACATTCAATGTGATAGAGCTTATGACATCATTTAAATGAGATTAAAGATGTCTGAGCTTAGCCAACTACAATACTAGCAGCAAATGTCCTTGTGTTCAGTGCAGTACTATGATTTCCAATTAGTTTTTTCCATTGGCTTAATCTGAAATCATAATATCATAAACATTCTAAATTTGACAGTGTGGATCTTCATTTTAGTAGTAGGAAAACAGATTTGTAATTTTTGAGCACTTTATAGATGGTGAATTGTATCACACACGGAGTCAAATCTTATTACTAAACAATTATGAATTTATCAGCTAGTGATTGGTTTCATGCTACTTGCTAGAAAAATTACTAAACATAAGATATGCTTTATATGAAAGGAGATTACACCTTTGAGGACAGGAAAATGCCTTATTCATCTTGGCATTCATGTTTTTATTCTACAAAGCAGAGCTCAGTATTTTACCAACAGTAAGAACTCAACAAATATTGAATGAAATGGTTTCTCTAATAAAATTTCTCTCTCTCACTCTCATTCACAGTTTGTTTGTTTTTTTTTTTTTTTTAAGCTTATGTTGGTTCTCAAACTTTAGCTTTTAGTTTTGCATAAGCATTACCTGGGAGTTCTGCCACTTACTACTTTCTGCCACCTACTACTCTCAAAGTTCTTTTCAATTAGTTATAGAGAACCTTAGGAAGCTACAGTTTTCAGACCACCAGACATTCCAGCTTAGTAGTTATCAACAGTTCTTTCTTGTTGGAGCAGCTCAGAACAAGTCAACGTGTTTATTGAGAAAGAGCGGAATTTGAATAATAACCTTCCTTTCTGCTCCATCCCAGTGAAAGTAGGGTGGGTGATGGTGACATATATACTGTATATATGCACAAGAATCTGTGCGGAAATAACATGTATCCTGGATCCCTCACTCCAGGCAGCAATTAGCCCTTTCTTCCCTTCCCTCCCCAAGAGGCAATGTACTACAATGAATAGTGAACAGGATTTCAGATCAGAC
This sequence comes from Theropithecus gelada, assembly GCF_003255815.1. Lineage (NCBI taxonomy): Eukaryota > Metazoa > Chordata > Mammalia > Primates > Cercopithecidae > Theropithecus > Theropithecus gelada. The sequence goes on from NC_037672.1 coordinate 20,504,852, forward strand.
AGACCTAAGAAACTTCAAATTCTGCCTGCAATACTTACCAACGGTGAATTTGGGCAAGTGACTTGAACTCCAAAGTCAGCTTCATAATATATATAAGAAGAGTAATAACTAGCTCATAGGGTTTTTGTGGGAATAGAGAAGTTCTTTTTTAATAATGCATTTTCATAGCATATATTCCAGAATTGTAACTATCATTTTTTTCCATTTACAGATTCTAAGTTAAAGAAATAAAACACTGTAATAAAATAAAATACCAGTCACATATTTATACACTAAGTGAAAATGTCACTGCAACTCAAAAAAATAAGTGGGTGTGGAATAGATGACCTTTGACACTGATTCTTAACCTGGGATGGGATGATTATATGATTCATATTGATGTATTTATCCATATATGATTTGACAGAGGATTTTGCTAAATGTTGTCAGTTGAAAGTAGATCATCTGGCCTGACTAAAAAGTTATCATATTTCATATTTTAGTGGATATAAAATTTGACTCTTAAAATGTCAGTGCTGAAATCTTTAGAAATAATATTCATCTTTTTACTGGAGTCTCAGACAATAATAAATAGCTTTGTCAAATAAAAAAGGTAAAGTATAAAATCTGAAAACAGGCAATATGTTTCAACAAGTGAAGAGAAACGATAAAGTCGAATTTCACTTAGCTTCTACCCCACTTATGCTCTTACAGGTTTTGAATGACTCTAACAGGTCAATGCCCTCATAAATTCTTGAATATACTGAGATTAGAGTTCTCTTCTGCTAGCTCCAAAGTTACCTAACTTTGTGACAAAGTAACTGACAGAATGTGGCAATTAAGCTATGTTCATATTAGACATGGCTCCATGTATTTTTTTTTTTAACCAAAGTGATCTGAGGTTCCAAATTATGAAGCACAGCAAACCAACAGTGGTTTTCAGGGACAAACTGAATATTTAAATCATTTTTAAATAAATGATCATGACTTTGTTGGTTCTCCTTTGCTGAGCACTAAAATGAAGATGATGATGATAAAAAATAACATACATTAAACAATCCCTGCAATACTACTTAACTATTATTTACCTCTATCTTTGAATCTCTAAAATACAGATAACAATTGTATTTACCTCCACAGGGTGTGCTGAATGTTAAATATGTTAATAAATCTGCTGATCTTAGCACATGGTAGGTTATATGAGAATGTCTATAATTACTATTTATATTACTATTTATAATTATCCCATTTGTAAAATTGAGGGCAGTGGGTATGTTGTTATCCTGATTGGGGAGTAGAGGAAGCTGAAGCTTGGTAAGGTTCGTAATTCTGTCAAGTCCATGTCAGGGACATCAGTGGAAGTCGAATTTAAATCCCAGTTCTCTGATTACAAATACTCTTTCCCTAACTCAGAGCCTTCTCACAGAAAACTGCAGAAAGCTGGTGAGCTACCCCAGGTGCAGAATGCTCTATCAGGGACTTTGTCAGAGTAGTAGGGCCTGGACAAAAGCCAGGTCTGTCCTTATTTTAAGTCACTCTATATAAGAGAGAAGTAATTTTGACATGCCTTTCAGTTAAGTGTACTTAAAGCAAAGCTCTCAAGCTTTCCAATGACTAAATGCTAGAGGAAATAATGGGAATAGTCAATACCTGTAACTGAAAAATTGCTGACTGTGTGACACAGCAAATCATTACACTGTTCAAATACCAATTTATAAAGCTAGAGTGTTCATAGCTGTCTGGGCCAATTCATCTTAGTCTCTCTTGGTTTGGAATGAATATTTGGTTGGTTTAGACAGCAAAAGCCTTTGACCCACAAATGAGAGGCTAGGTTTGCCAGATCTAGTAAACAAAAATACAAGCTTCCTAGTTGAATTTTAATTTCAGATAAACAGCCAATACTTCTTTAGTATGTTACAAATGTTGCATGAGGCATATTTATAATAAAACATTACTTGCTATTTAACTGATATTCACATGAAACTGAGTGTCCTGAATTTTACTTGGCAAGCCTAGCAGGGGCTTACTTTGAAAAGTTCCTTCCTAAGACTGAACACTTAAGGGAGGAAGTTGTTACAGAATGAATGTTTGTGTTCCTCCAAAAGTCATAGTCTGAAGACCTAATCCTCAATGTGATGGTACATGGAGATGAAGACTTTGGGAAGTAATTCAGGTTAAATGAGGCCATGAAGGTCAGGTTCTTATGACGGGATTAGTGCATTTATACAAACAGATACCAGAGAGCTTGATTTTTTTTTCCCACCCCCTAAGTGTGCACAAAGAAGAGGTCATGTGAGCACACAGCAAGATGGCAGCCACCTAGAAGACAAGAGAAGAGGCTTCAGAATGAAACCTACCTTGCTGGCACATTGATCTTGGACTTCTCAGACTCTAGAACTATGAAAAATAAACTTCTGTTGTTTAAGCTATTCAGGCCATGGTGTTTTGTTACAGCAGCCTGAGCAGACTAAGATAGTAATACTAAGCACTTTGGGGCAGTGGCAACTACCCAATCTCACTCAAACCCTTCACCAATGGTGGTAGCAAGCTGTGTCGATAACCCTTCTTTGCCTAAATTTCTTGAGTCCCCAGGATGTCCAATCCCTAAAGGAACTAGTATGTAAATAAGGGGAATCATATGGGTTCTTTCTTCCCATTGAACTACAGATCATTTCTCCACATGATTGGCTGTACCTTGCCTATTTTGCTGTGCATTTCTAAAACTGAGTTCCATTTTACTTTTCCCCCGGCTACACTCTTTCAGATTCCAGTCACTGTTGTGCAACTGTCTTGCTTACAATCTATGTTTATTTTTAAATCCCACTAAGAATGGATTTAGATATATAAAGCCCTGGCCTAGTCACTTTTAGTCCCTTTCCCTATTGCCTCTGAAATGTTGTTTGATAACTGAATGCTGAATTCAGATTTTCTTTTTGACTTTAGAAAACTTTTGCTACTGAACTGTTGAAAAGCTTAGCCTAAATTACAAATTCTTTTGCAAAATTTGTGTGTAGACTCCAAAATCTCCACCTTGTTAAATAAACTTTTCCAATTACTTTGGCATACACATATTAATCTAGACCTTTTCAGATTTCTACACTGCATTCTACACTAGGCAGTTTAGCTCTTGGCTATAAACTATGGTTTAGTTTGCTTATAAGCTATGGTCTGGTTGAGCTCTTGGTTATAAATTATGGTTGAGTTTTCCTTGCATTCCCACTCCATTTCTTCCCAATCTGTCTTTCCCATGCACACGCACATGCGTGCTCACACACACACAAAACTGTTAATCCTCACTTATTTTTCATTCATCTTTAAACATAATCAGTGCAGTGCTAAATACATAACTGTTGCTTAACATGTCAGCTGTTGATTAGTTTCTGATATTTGCCTGAATTACACTCAACTATTTTTAATTTTTGAAATTATTTCTGTATTTTACCTTATTATTAATCTAAGAAGAAAAGAAGAAAAGATTTTATCTGGAAAAAATAAAATGATTCTCAAGAAATTTTCCATAAAGAACTTGCCAAAATGTAATATAAAAAGAATCGTGGTTTCTGAAATTTACTTAAGGCCTTCTGGATGTTGATCTTTTCACTCCAAAGCTGATTTAATTTTGCCCCTGAGCTTGTAAGCACCAGATAATTTGCTTGCCTGGATTGTCACTGAGTCTAATATGTGTTGGTCATTAATAAAACTTTTTCAGAACATGAGAATGATGTAGGAAAAGTGCGGTTATATTATGAAAGTTGAGTGTAAATGATTCTTGGGAGGAAAAGATTTCCAAATTATGCGAAGAATGGAATTTACTCAACTTTTAAAGATCCAAAGGGAGGTAATATGTATGCAGTAATGCTTGTCTAACAGACCTGGGCTGAGCTTTTCCACCCAAAATAGATATATTTTACATAATAATGCTATATATTGGTTTATTATAAGTTACATGAGCCTGGATTCCTCTGTAAGTATTGCTTACTTTACTTCATTTCAAATTCATTATGGAATTCATGGTTCTTTTGTGCTTTTTTAGAAAAAGATATTTCCCCAATGGATATTTTACTTCCTTTCAGCCTGCTTCTTTACCTCCTCCAAAATTCTAAATTCTGACTATTAAACATGATTTAATGAGCTTAGAGTAGGTGTGTTCCTTCTCTGTGATTACCCAATACCCCGTGCATACCTCAATCCTGCCGAGTTGCAACCTTCATTTTGCCTGGCTATATCTCTTGTGCTAAACAACTGGCTCTTCAGAAGCAAGGTCTGGCTGTTATCCTCAAGGTGCATAAGTCCTGGCACATGCTGGTACTTGACACATGCTTGATATACAAATTAAAAATGAGCTGTGATGATCCCAGGCACTCAATACTAGTGGCAGCACAGTAAAGTGGCTGAGAGCAAGATGGTCTCTGCAGATCCTTGACTTAAATTCCCATCGAAAACATTTCATTTCATTTAGAGAAATGTCACTTTGAAAAGTTCTGACATTTTATGTCCTTTTTAATGCTAACCATATATATATATATATATATATATATATATATATATATATATATATATATATGGCTATTATTCAGTGTGATCCTATGCTTTTGGACTTTTAATGGCACTAGAAAAAAACACAAGTATCTCCCCACCAATAATAATGAGTCACACAAGTGAAACATATTTAGGTAAATAGAAATTTTGCTATATTTAACCAATCACCATTGAACTTAATACCATAATAATTATACCCACTTACATTTGATTAGCACTTGCAAGTTTATAGCACCTTTCCCATAAATTATCTTATTTAAAATGACACATTAGCTTTTTAATTATATAAGAATCTCATGAATATGTGGTTTTGTGGAAAACTGAAGTACAGAAACATATACATTTAAAGGCAGAGTTCTCATTAACCTGAGGTAATAAAATTTCATTTTCTTCACACCCCTCCAAGGTGTTGCGTGGGTCACAGGTCAGAAAACTTAGCAAGCCACGAGAGGTAGGTTGACAGATGGTTGGGACTTAGCAGGAGGGTAGGTCTGTAAAGCAGTGCAAAAGAAAAGCTTGGTCCTGAAATAGAGAATCTATTTTAAAGGAAGACATATTGTGTCAATAGTTTTCACAATGAGACTTGAGAGTTTAAGCACCCCAAAAGAATAATAAGTCAATGATCAGCTTTATTAGATGTAACTGATTGTATTGCATCACTGAAGCTAATGTACAAGAAAATTATCTGGGGGAATTAGCTTGCCTAGTTTCATGGCTCTTTAAGGAAGCAATAATACTAACTACTCTCAAAGCAACCAGAAGGCTGTCAGCTGTAGGTGCTTTCTTGTGAAATGTCCTTATTTGATGCCCTGCTAGAGTCCAATTCACTGCTAGTGTTTTTAGCCTAAATAAAGAACAGTAGCTGAAGGAGTTGCTAGCATGTCATAATGTGTGAAAAATGCTACAGTGTCCCTTTATGAGATATTAGAACTGCATGTAAATAGATATAAAACTGCATGATGTCACCATCATGAAGCTAATTTTTAAAAAATATTCTTCAAATTCAGAAACAACTTGATACCTATAGGGAATTTAGATTCTTTTTGACTGGAAACACCAAGAGAACAGCACACCTGTTTAGTTCAGTATGGTGTATGCTCTATTCTTGGGCAATTTCTACATGAAAATTAGTAATGTCTTGACGTCAGAAAAACATATTTCCTTTCTTTTCTTTCTTTTTTTTTTTTTTTTTTCTTTTTTTTTTTTTTTTTTTTTGAGACAGGGTCTTGCTCTGTCATCCAGGCTGGAGTGCAGTGGTGCAATCATAGCTCACTGTAGCCTCAACCTCCTGGTCTCAAGCGATCCTCCCACCTAATCCTCTGAAGTAGCTAAGACCACAGACATGCACTACCACAGCTGGCTTTTTTTTTTTTTTTTTTTTACTTTTTTTTGAGAGGAGGTGTAGCTATGTTGCCCAGGCTGTTCTCAAACTCCTAGGCTCAAGTGATCCTTTCGCTTTGGCCTCCCAAAATATTACAGGTGGTGGCTCATGCCTGTAATCCCAGCACTTGGAAGGCCAAGGATCACAAGGTTAAGAGATCAAGACCATCCTGCCCAACATGGTGAAACCCCGTCTCTACTAAAAATACAAAAATTAGCTGGGCGTGGTGGCACATGCCTGTCATCCTAGCTACTCTGGAGGCTTAGACAGGAGAATCGCTTGAACCTGGAAGGTGGAGGTTGCAGTGAGCTGAGATCATACCACTGAACTCCAGCCTGGCGACAGAGGGATATTCTGTCTTTAAAAAAAAAAAAAAAAAACTTTCAAAATCTCATTTTCTTCTCTATCATCACCATACTCATGTTGATATTATCTAAGTCTTCATAAATTATATTGATTACTTACTCTGCTTTTTTTCTCTTTCCCTGGACCCTGTTGGTTTAGTTTCCAGCCATCAAATGTTAGCCTTATTGCCATTAATTCTTAGTGCTTTTCTCGAACTTCTCTTCGCTGCAGACATGATGATTGAAAACAAACACAGTAACAGATATGGCCATGAAACTTTCCTGCTTAAAATCCTTCAATGATGCCCTTTTCATCCAATGAACAGTTGTTTCCTTACTAGCCTCTAGACACCTGCAAGAAAGAGCCCAATCTCCTTGGCATAGCATGAAAGATGTTTCTGTTTTTTGCCTGCTGTATTGAGTAACATCTTTTGCTACTCTCCTCACACCCACTTTTCAGAAATAACAAATCCCATGTTGTGTCTTGAACACAACATGATACTTCCGATTCCCATGTCTTTTCACACGTCCCTTGCACCTTCTGAAATGGCATCGCTCTCTAGTTCACCTGGCTACTTTCTATATAGTGTTACTCTGTGACACTTACTTCACTATATTCAGCAAGGTAAATTAAATGTACTACCTCTGTATCTTATTATTTCTTCTCTTGTTGCTCACATCACAAGTTATATATTAATTTGTTACACGTTTATTTCTCCTATCAACACATGAGATTCTTGAAGGCATGAATTTTGTGATATTTATCTTCCTATCTCCAAAACCTACTATAAAATATGCTTCATAATAAATACTCAATAAGTATATGTGGTTTGAATAAATGTACTTAAGAGAAAAAAGACAGTAATATAAGCCATGCTTTTATTTGACTTATTGACATTTTCTAGTTTTCCATTTATTCAAATAGTAAAATATTACTAAAAATGGTAGAGTAATTATATAAACATTAACTAAAGATGACCTATTGGATGGGCAATTTGCAAAGAAATTATTTTCTCCTTAGATATGAGGTAAATCAATAGTAACTTAGCAATGAAGATATAAATTTAGACATTATACCTATATTCCAATTGGGGAGGTGGATGGAGTTAATGCTATAAACACTACAAAAAAATGTATTTCTGTCCTCCTAATATGAGCATCTCTAATAGTTTCTGCAACTCCATGGTATAAAACCCTCTGCTATGAACTCTCAAAACACCTCCTCAATCTGGGTCGGGCCTGCCTTTCCTCAATTCAATTCTATCTTTATGTGCCCATATTCTGGACCAATTGTGCTCAATAGCATCTATGCTTTATTTAGAATAAGCCCCTCCAAAGTTTCTAACTCTTGAGTCTTCATTCTACCAATCTGTTCATCTTAAGGGAAAATTGATTTTCCTCTGACACCATTTTCCTTGAGGGTTATGAAATAAAATGAGATTCGGTGTTCCATCATTTACACATCTACCCACCATCTATTCATTCAACAAATATTTGGGTGCCACATTCAATCCACTATTGCATCACCCTTGCTTGAAGTTCCCATCCACTAAGAATTATCCCATCTTTTATCAGCCTTTCTACATCTTTGTCCTATCACAAGGAAACTCCCTCAACTTTTAATTTTTTGAGGACATGGACAATTTTACCTTTTTTCCCTTTTTTATATCCTTGGCTGCTTATGTCAACTTTCACAGTGATGATCTTCTAAAATAATAGATTCCATGCTTTTTGATGTTCAGCATTATCGTTGCAGTTTAGTTTTCTACCACTCCACCCTTTTGACTTCACAAATGGTCTTTTATCAGGGACAGAATTTCTCTCTGGTTGCCCAGGGGCTGGAGTCAATGGTGTGATCTCAGTTCACTGCAACCTCTGCCTCCCGGGTTCAAGGGATCCTCCTGCCTCAGTCTCCTGAGTACCTGGGATTACATGTGCGAGCCACCATGCCTGGCTACTTTTTGTATTTTTCATATGTTTTTTGTTTTGCAGGTTTCACCATGTTGGCCAGGCTGTTCTCAAACTCCTAACCCCAAGTGATCCACCTTGGCCTCACAAATTGCTGGGATTACAGGCGTGGGCCATTGTTCCTGGCCAACTTCCATCTTTATAATAATCTTCTCTTTGCCTTTCACGCAATTGCTCTTATTGAAAGTAAATAGAATCCTTTCAATAAATATCTGTCCCAGGGCTTATAATGAGTCACATTTCATGTTAAGTCAAGTCATACAAAGTAGAACCACGTAGGAACCCTATTCCAATCGAAGTAATAGGAGCTACAAACTTATGAGGGAAGCAGATAAGAACATCCACCATTACATTAGACCCATATAGGTGCCACAGGAAGGGTATCTAGAGCAGGAGATGGAGGTCCAGCACAAAGTAATATCAGTTAAATATTTTGAGAACACCCTTCAAGACTTTCCAACTCAAATGCTTCTATGAAAGCATTAAAAACTATTCCATCCCTCTGGATGCCCCAAAAGAGTTTGCATAATTGCACATAACACACAAATAATCTTATATTGAGGTTATATTTATGACAAGTCTTATATCCATTTCTAAATGGTACATTCTTCCAGAAGACTGATTTCACACTCTTTGGGTCACAGACCTTTTAAAAAACCTTTTTCATAATTATTTGACAAATTTATACCTATATGCTCTTCAGGGACTTTTGTACAAGCTCCCTCACAAAAATATTCTACAGTTAGAAGTTTATTGCACCCATTTACATAGAAGGTAACTAAACATTAATAGCTATGTAAGGCATCTATGTTTACCTAGCTAGTAGACAGCAAACCTACATTAAAAGTGAGGTATAGTGGAGACTGCTAGGTAATTCCCCAATTTTTACTTTTGTCTCTTTTTGCACACATAGTTGGGCTGTATTTCCCAGTTTTCAACTCCATTGGATTTGGCCATAAAACCCAGTTCTAGTTCATGGGATGTTAGTGAATGTAATGAAAGAGATTTCTGGGCCAAGCTAATAAAAATGCCCCACTTTTGCTCCTCGGCACTGGTTTCCTTTTTCTAGGGTACTGGGAGGTTAGTATCTTTTAGGGCAAATGTGAAAGTCATGCATTGAAGATGGCTAACCTGAACATCCACTTAGACAATTAGATGAGAGAGAAATAAATCTCTGTGTGGAAAGTTAACAATAAGGCAGGCTCTACTTAATACTACAGGTTATCCTACCTTATTGAATGCACTAGGTCAGCATTTCTCAAACATTTTAGTCTTCGGACCTATTGATACTTTCCAAAATTATCAAAGATTCCTAAGAACTTTTGTTAATGTGGGATTTATCTGGCTATTTACCTTATTAGAATTTAAACTGAGAAAGTGTTAACATATTTATTCATTTTAAGATACAAAGTTAGTACATGTTAACATAAATATCATTTTTGAAAAAATACGTAAATTTTCCAACATAAAAAAACATATATTGTGAAGATTGGCATTGCTTTACATTTTTGCAAATACCTTTAATATTTGGTTATTAGATAATACATTCTCGTATCTGCTTCTGGATTTAGTCTGCTATGGTAGTCATAGGCTTCTAGAAAAGCTTACTGTACATTTATTAGCAAAAGAAAATGAAAAGAAAAATATCATCTCAGTGTCACTACAAAAATAGATTCATTTCTTGAACCAGCTAAAAGAATCTCAGAGGTCCACACCTCATTAATGATAACATTTTAAGAATTACTGCACTTGACCTTTGACAATAGAAGTTACCATGTTATCCACTATGTAGTATTTAAAATTCTCAGGAAAGCTATGGGTTTTCTCAAAAACAAACAAACAAACAAACAAAAAAACACATAAGTACATACTTTTATGCCTAATTTAAGTGGTTTCCTAAAACCCCTGAATCTCATTCAACAGAAGTCAAAAACTTTCTCAAGAGTAGATGGCATGACTTTTTAAAACTTTCATATATCTTCCACTACACTAAGAAACTTACACTTTATATTTTGTATAATATAAAGATACACTAGAAACAGAAAACCTTAGAACTGGAAGGATCTTCAGAGATCATATTGTGCAAATTTCTCCTTTTCACATTTAGACTGTGCAAACCTAGGGAAGGTGAGTGACTACCTCAAGGCCACAATGAACATGATAAAGAAAGGATGCAGAAATAAAAACACAATCTGCAAAGCTATGACACATTATTCATTCATATTTAAAATCTTTAAGTGATATAAAGTTATACATTCAAACAGACAAAAATATTTTTAGAAATTTGGAATTTAAGGAGACATACAAGCCATCTACTTAAATTATCTCATTTATAAGAAAAACCTACAGGATCTCAGAAGGATTAAACTATTTTGCTAAATTTACAAAATGGTAAGGGTTAAACTATTTTGCTAAATTTACAAAATGGTAAATTTACAAAATGGACCTGGTTTACCAACTCTGAACAGAATATTATAACCACTAATCATATTTCCTTTTAAAGAACTCACATTTTATAGTCAATTAATAATCTCCATTTTGAAGCAAATTTATAAGTATAGCAAGTGATACACCGTATTAAAAAAAAAAAAATCTTTAGAATACACCTTAATAATCCAGGTTACAAAATTCTATTCACTTTATTTTGCTTCTCCAGATTTAAAAAATGAAGAGAGCCAAGACTGGGAAAATTAGTCACCTAAAATTCTATCTTCTTTTGTCAAAACAATATAACACAAATATAAAGTTATCTTAAAATAAATTGTTCTGGCAAATTGGTACCTCGACCCAACAAGGAGGTTATGAAATCCAGTACCTCTCCATACTTCATTGAAACTTACTCAAATTACTGCAGTAGATTTTCCACTCTTGGAAAATGAGCAAGTAAACAGCAGCATCCTTTCTAATGGCAATTCTCGACATTCTGTTTGAAGTTCTGTTTTAAGTGCCCAGATACATCAAATCAATCCATTGTTTTCCATCCTTACAGGCAGCCCAGAGTTCTAGAGAAGGATGGAGACTACAAATAAGTCAATCATCAGGATGTGCTTCTTTTAACACACAATGCTGTTGGTTAATTGGTTTTTTTGAAAAAAAATCTGATATAAATTTGAACTTGAATTCAAAGTCCCTGACAGAACTATTGCCAAGAAACGGAAAAGTAATGTTTTCCTAAAACTATTACTTGAAAATCTTGAAAGAAATGACTTATCCGTAAGTATTTAATAGTTTTCCTATGTGAAAAGCTGCCAAGACCCAGGCAGCACTAAAAAATGAAACCTTTGTATTGTACATTGTACTTAGACACCTGGTGTGGGGGCTGCATTTTTTCCTGCTGTGTGGCAGACAGTGAAGCGTAATATTGACATTCTCTCTGAAACTCTCCAAGGTCTACTAAATAATTCCCTGTGTAGAGGTAGAAGGTTCACCTAAGAAACCCCCAAAAGGCACATAACCTCAGTCAAGTATTAGATCTTACTTTTTCGAACAGACGCTAGAGAGCAAAGAGAAAACAACTGATTTCTTCACAAAGGCAAATAAGAAATAATATAACAGAAACCATTCTACATGAGTCCAAAGCAGAAGCTACAACAAATTACTTAGCACAAAGCGATAGCAACTGGGCAATTCAATAGATTTGTGAATACACGCCATTGATTCATGGTGTCACTTTACTAAAAACACAACAGTGGATGGCAGTCTTTAGGATATATCGTGAGGGACACTAGCAAACATTTAATAATAGTTGTTGCCTGTTGTTTTGCTATTTTTTGTTACTCAAGCAGCAGCAAAGAGGGGAGTAAACTAGTGTTTTCAGCTGGCCCTCTGTATTCACAGGAAATTGGTTCTGGAACCTCCTCGGGATACCAAAATCCTGGGATGCTCCAGACCTCTAGGCTCTGTGGAACCCTTGAATATGGAGGGTTGACTGTGCTGATCAGCTCCTAAATGTCAAACACTTGGCACTTTATATCCGTTTTAATTCTCAAAATAGTTCGCCAGATCAGGTATCATTATCTTAATTTTAAAGACGAGGAACCAAGTTTAAGAGAGTAAATACTTTAGTAAATACTTCAGGTAATACGACCAGCTAATAATTGCTAGAACTAGGATTCAAGCAGCAAAAATAACTGCTCACATGGTTTATGACATGATGAGCACTGCGCTAAGCAGCTTACCTGGATTGGCTCATTAAATCTTTCTCATAACTCTTCAAAAGAGGTCCTAACATTTTAATCACTTAAAAGATGAGAAAACAGGCCAGGTGCGGTGGCTCACGCATGCAATCCTAGCACTTTGGGAGACCGAGGCGGGTGTATCGCTTGAAAATAGGAGTTCAAGACCAGCCTGGTGAACATGGTAAAACCCTGTCTCTACTAATAATACAAAATTTAGCTGGACAAGGTGGCGCACACCTGTAATCCCAGCTACTCTAGAGGCTGAGGCAGGAGAATCACTTGAATCCTGGAGATGGAGGTTGCAGTGAGCCAAGATCCCGCCATTGCACTCCAACCTGGGTGACAAGATCTAAATTCCGTCTCAAAAAAAAAAAAAAAGATGAGAAAACAAAAGTTTAGAGTTGTTAAGGAGCTTGCCAAATCACACAAATCATAAGTGGCTGAAGGGCAGTTCAAATTGAGACTGTTTGACACCAGAACTCCAGGCTTTTTACTTATCATTCCATAATATCTGCTAATTTTAATGTCCATGCTCTCTTCTCTACAGGAATGGGGCATGGGGCAGAAACACAGTAAAATTCACACTTTTCATTTTCTTCTCTTCCTTTCATCCAATTCCCAAAAGAGTAAGACAATATAACACACCAGTGCTTTTGGAGGTTCAAAAGATGTTAATGATAATTTATTTGGACAAAACAGGTTTACTTCAATTGCTGAAGGAAATGTTTCCTAGAAGAAAAAGAGAGCTCAGCAGTGTACACAACTGTATCCATATTGATGGATACCTGTGCAACAAATTTTCCAATCAGGGCCAAATCAAGGCCAATCATGATTCATCAGCAGCCTAAGAGACAGCATGGAGTCAAAGTCAATTTAAAGGTACTCCACATGTCTTCCAAATTCTGGTCTGTTTCAGATGGCACTCAATGGACAGTCTAGGTTCAAAGATTTTTCTCTCTGGTTGCACTTGGTGCAAGCTGTCAGGCCTACTTTTTTGGTTATCCTTTAGAAACATGACATAAAATTGTATAACCATGAAAAAGGAAATTCAGGTAAAAGCTGCCATTTCAAATATTTTTATGTTTTTTATCACAGTAGTGGGAGCTCTACCTTTACAAGGCAAACTGCAGCATGATCCTGGCAATCTCCCATGTAAATGCAAGCATAATACTAGACAACTGATATTTCTTGGGGAGCAGAGATTTCAATTTCTACACCCTAGTTTTTGGAAATTCTGTTCTGGCTTGTTGTAATTGAGGTTTTGACAGCCAAACAAATCTGCTGCAAAGAATGTTGCACATTTCATTAAGAGTGCTCCATCTAAACACACATATTCTGTCTGCTATAGCCCCGAATGCCTGATTGTGTGAACATGTGAGACACAGAACTTCAGTCTTAAAAGATGGATCCTCAAGTGAGACTCCTTCTTTGTATGAAGAAAATTAGTTACTTGTGATAATGCTGCAAAACTAGAGCTAGTAAGGTATCCAGGTGTGTTCTGATAACAGCAACAAGAAAACCCTACATTCATTATATGTACTGGTTAATTGTGAGTAAAGAGTTATCTTTAAAGTAATAATCATATGAGGCTTTGTCCAGGCATAAGTATAAATTATGCTGCTGATTAACTGGGTTTTAAAAGAATGTGAATACAGTTAGATGTGAATTTTAAGTTCTTGACAGAACTATTGCTCAGAAATGAGAATGTAAGAAGATTTTGGATATTTAAAATTTTTCAGGACATGAAATGATTGTTTGAATTCTTTCATCAACTCTGTTTGCTTCTATTTTCTTACGCTGCCAATCAAATGAAGGCAGCAGGAAATGCAATCCATTAGACTTAATCACATAAAGTTTAAATCACATTTAACTATTCAGTTGAAGAAAAATACCAGCAAAACTAATTACAGAACTGCAAAATGGCAATGATAAAATTGAGACCCAACAAAAAGACAGGAAATACCTAAGAAATTGAGAATCAACATATCTACATACAATTGTCAGTGAAGACAGTCAATCTGTGCCATTAAATAATTTTAAAGAGAATTATTTAATTATTTCTCCATAAAATGTCTTTTACATTGTATCACAATTAAAATTCTGGAGGTCTCCTTCATTAATTAGATGAAATTTAAAATGATGAAAGGTCAATCTGACAAGAATATTGATAAATTGCAAATAACGTTTCTTCTTCTTTCAAAAAGTGATATAAACAACTTCTAGGAGATTTAATTTAAAAATTGAGAATTGAAAACTTTAAAAAATATCGTATATTGCATTATAGAGAGATAGAAAAACAACTGTCTTGTTCCTTTAGCTTATGAGTTCTTTGAGGATTAAAAAGAGTATCTTATTCAAATTTGGGAATTTTGCTAGTTGCTGAGTATGTCTATTCTAATTATACATTCTGGAACTGGGTAAAAAACTACAGGATAGATTTGGGGACCCACTGGACCCATTAATCATATGACTTCCATCATCCCTACTCTCACTAGTCAACCACAGTGACATACTTGTATCTTCTGGAATTAATAGCAGTTTAGAATCAAGGTCTAATAGTCCACAAAGGGTCTGATTATTTCCTTTTCCCTAAAACACAGCCATCCGGTAAAAGGCCATGATTTGGAGTTAGAATTTTGTTCACTTGATCTAGAACTCTTTGACTTATACAGATCAAGTAAGAATTAGTAGCATTCCCATTCATGTAACTTGTAGGAACTCTATCATCAACTAGCCAATGCCATAAGACTGCCCATATCCAACATTCTGATTGCCACTTTGACTCTGCTTTCCATCATGGTAACCACACCCATCTTATCTTGGGCGACTGAGTGCTGCCACCTGGCCAGCCCGTGCCACGCCAGGATTCAATTACTCCCATTACATTTAAGTTTCCTTATCCAGTGGTAGCAGTTCCCACTGTATTTTCCAGCAGACAAAGGAAAGCGATCACAAAGCTCTTCAAGGACGCTGGGGCGTCCCTCATAAATTTATTTCTTACAGTTAGGATGAAAGATGTGTCCTCTGGGTCATCCCAGGGTAAGTGAGCAGATCTTAAATGACACATTCAATCTAACATTCCAGTCTCCCTAAGTCTTGGAATCTCTCCTTCTGCGGTACAGGAAAGCAGTTCTAGCATTTCAAGTTAAATTACTGTGGGCCACCTTTTGATCCACGTTCCAGCCAACCAACCAACCAAAATGATACAGCCCTTTCTCAATCCCTGAGCTACAACATTAAATTCAGAATCTCTGCTTAATGAGTTTCTTTGGATTTGGGAGGCAATACATTCCTTATTCTGGTTTACTACCCAGCCTAGTAACAGAATGACACAAAAAGCTGCTAACAAGAGAAGGCTCTGCAACGGGTCTAGGCTGCCACATAGGTGCTCTGCCACTGGGGTCATACGATCCAGCAGATTGAATGGTGTTTAAAGTGTCGATAACAGATAGGGATTCTATTTAAAATCCCTGACAGGACCATACAGGATGATCATAGTGCATACCCAGAATTTCATACCAAACCCCTGCCACTCTCTGCAGATAACTGCTTTCCTTTTGAGAAACTGTTTTTAGCCTGCTACTGAGCTAAAAGCCTAACCATTGCCCACCAAGTTCCTCTGCAAACTGAGCTGCTCCTTATGAACTGGCTGTTACCTGTCCTACCAAGCCATAAAGTTGGCTGTACACAGCAGCATTCCATCATCAAACCAAGAAGTGGTATATATGTGATCAGGCCCAAGAGGGCCCTAAATGCACAAGTTACATGAAGAGGTGTCCCAAATGCCCGTGGTCCCCACTATATTGTATTACTACATCTCCTACAACCTGCACCTATGGCCTCATGTGGAGTACTCCACTGTCAGTTGATAAACTTGAGTCTGGTTTATAGATGGTTGCACGTAATATACAGGCACATACAGTGGACAGCTGCAGCACTACAGCCTTTTTCTAGTACATACCTGAAGGATAATGGTGAAGGAAAATCCTCTCAGGTGGCAGAACCTGGAGTAGTGCATCTAGTTGTTCACTTTGCTCGGAAGGAGAAACGGCCATATATGCAAATATATACCAATTTATGGACTGTGGTCAATGGTTTATCTGGATGGTCAAGGACTTGGAAGAAATGTGATTGCAAAATTGGTTCAAGGAAGTTTGAGGAATAGGTATGCGGATAAATATCTCTGAATGGGAGAAAATCATGAAGATATTTTTGTGCCATGTTAATGCTAACCAAAGAGAGACGTCAGGAGAGGAGGACTTTAATAACCACATGGATAGGAGGGCATGTTCTGTGGATACCAGTCAGCCTCTTTTTTCCAGCCACTTTTATTGCCCAATGTATTCATGAGCAAAGTGGACATTGTAGCAGGGATGTAGATTATGCATTGGCTCAGAAACACGAACTTTCCTCTCCAAGGCTGACCTACTTATAGCCACTGCTGAGTGCCCAATGTGCCAGCAGCAAAGACCAACACTGAGTTCTCAATATGGCACCATTCCTCAGGGTGATCAGCCAGCTACCTGGTGGCAGGTTGATTACATTGGACTGCTTCCATCATAGAAGGGGGGTAGTGCTATGTTCTTACTGGAATAGTTACTTACTTTGGATATTGATTTGCCTTTTCTGCACGCAATGTTTCTGCCAACACTACCTACCATCTATAAACTTACCGAATGCCTTATGCCCTGCCATAGCATTCCACATAGCACTGCTTCTCATCAAGAACATTACTTCATAGTACACAAAGCGTGGCGATGAGACCATGATCATGGAATTCATGGGCCTTATCATGTCCTCAACCATCCTGATGCTGCCAGTTTGACAGAACAGTGGAATGACCTTTTGAAGACTCGGTTACAGTGTCAGCTATGAGACAGTACCTTGCAGAGCTATAGCAAAGTTCTCCAGGAGTCTACATATACTTTGAATCGGTATCCAAAACATGGTACTCTTTCTTCCATAGCCAGAATTCATGGGTCCACAATTCAAGTGGTGGAAACGCAAGTGGTTCTATTTACTATTATGACTGATGACCCATTAGCACATTTTTGCTTCCTGCTCCCATGACCTTATGCTCTGCTTGTTTATAAGTCTTAGTTCCAAAGAGAGGGATGCTTCTAGAAGGAGACACAACAAAAATTCCACTGATGTGGAAGTTAAAACTGTCACCTGGTGACTTTGGGCTCTTTGTGCCTTTGGATCAACAGGAAGAGAAGGAAGTTACAATTCTGGCTGGGATAATTGATCCTGACTACCAAAGAGAAATTGACCTGGTACTCTAAAATGGAAATAAGGAAGAATATGTCTGAAATATAGAAGATCCTTAAGGCATCCCTTATTATTGCCATGCCCTGTGATTGAATTCAGTATAATACTATAACAACTCAATTCGGGCAGGACTACTAATGGCCTAGATCCCTCAAAAATAAAGGTAAGGTGACCCTTACCAGATAATATTAACTATAACCTATTGAGGTGCTTGCTGATGGCAAAGAGAATATGTAAATGGTAATGAAATAAGAGTTATAGCAATGTAACCAGTATAGAAATGGGAACTGTGTCATGTGTATTTTTCTTTTTTATTTTGTTGAATATGTTCATGTGTGTGTATGTGGGTATCTCAAATATCTGTCTTTTTCCCTCTGTTTTCCCTTTATCATATAACATGAGATGTATTGACTTTATATTATAGTACTTAAGTAATGTTAATTTTATATCATAGTAGTTAAGTTAGAGGACATTGAGAAGAATAATCATCAGAAAGACTTTCAAGGACTTTGCATCCTCTTTTAGGGAAGGGGTTAGTGCATTTTTAGTTGTACACAGGATAGTAGTTTTAACCATGTTAAGCAAAAGAATTGCCTTGTTATTGTCTTTAATTGGTGATTAATTTTGGTTTAAAATGTATATGTGTGCCAAGTTTACAAAAATTGACTCATGGTGGTTAATTTTATGTGTTAACATGGTTAAATGATGGTATTCAAATATTTGGCCAAGTATTATTCTAGATGTTTCCATGAAGCTATTTTTATATGAGATTAACATTTAAATCAATGGACTTTGAGGAAAGCATATTAACCTCAATTGTGTGGATGGGCCTGATTCAACAGTTGAAGACTTTAGTAGAAAAAAACTGACCACTCTTCAGCAAGAAGAAACTGCAAGGAGACTGCCTTCAGACTTGAACTGTAACTCTTCCTTGGGTCTCCGGGCTGCCAGACTACCCTGCAGATTTTGGACTTGTCAGCCTCCATAATTATGTGAGCCAATTGTTTGAAATAAATCTATAGATTGATAGATGATGGATAGATAGATAGATAGGCAGAAAGATAGATAGATAGATAGATAGATAGATAGATAGATAGATAGATAGATAGATAGATAGATAGATAGATAGATAGATATCCTACTGGTTGTGACCCTACTACATGTATACCCAATGTTTTACTTATTAAATTTTAAATAAACTTTTTCTTTTTCATTTTACGTATTAGAAAAGACTTCTAAGCTGTGTAAGGAATTCTGTCCTGGTTTTAAAAAAATCAAACAAAATCTTGGAAGAGTAATTTGACATTGTAATCCTTTCATTTCACAGCATCTCCATGAACTCAAGATTGCAATGTAGTTACCATCTACAGAGATCCAGAGTCAGTTTGGAGTCTATAATTGTAAACACACAGGCAGCATGAACTTCCACCTGAGAAATCACAAATCAAATCTAATATTACTTTTGGAGGAAAAGCGTTGGAGAAATTCCAATAAGGTAAGCTTACAGAACTCATGTCCAACCCAAGCTATATATAGAAGAGCATTACGGAATAAACTGAAAGAACTAGACTGATGGGAGGTACAGCCTTGTTCTGTGGGAAGTGATGCATACCTGGAGGGGTGCAGATCCAAATTGTAGATAAATGATATAATCTTGGCAATAAGACTTCCCATTTCCAATCCTTGATTTTCTCATCTGAAACCTAATGAAGGTGCAGCAGGTAAAAGCAGCAGATGAGGAAAGGGTAAGTCCACATTCGGAGCTACACTGATTCCCTTACTGTTTCTGTGGTATTATTATTTTAGTCAAGGCATAGGTTTACTCTGGGTATCTCAGAGTCTGCTGGAATCCTGGGTGGATCCCATAAATTCTCCAGTAGTTGTCTCAGTACATTTAGTAATTTATTTACACCTTAGGTTTTGTTTTTGTTTTGTTTCGTTTCGTTTTGGCCTTTAAAATGGTATACTGATGGTAGTTTGGAGAAAGCTTTGTTAATTTATTTTGATTTTAGATCTCTCTATGATTTATCATATTTCTTTAAAGCATCTTAAGATTCTAGGAGTGAAAACTGGTATAGCAAATTCATTTTGCTAAGAATCATAATTTGTTATTGTTTGCAAATAAATATCTGAGACTGTGGAATCTGAGAGTATCTGAGCTTAAAGGTACCCAAGGGTACCAGAGATAACTCTTATTGAACACTACTATTTGCTAGATGTTGTATTAATATTATCTTCTTTATTCACAGAAATAATCATTAGAATAGTAATAATTATCAATTTTTAAGTACTTGAGTGTGTGCATAAGCACTCATGATTTTTACTATAAGCTGGAATGTGCTGCAAAAATATTAATTCATTTAATCCTGAAGACAACCATATGAGTTGTACCATTATTTCTCCTATGTTATAGATAGAAAGGTTAAATAAATTGCCCATGTCATACATTTAGTAAGCAATAGAACTGAAATTCAAAGCAGAGACTAGCTCCCAGGTCTATGTTTTTAACTACTGTATTAAGTGGTTAATAGAATTTCCTTAATAAACATACATTGTTATTATTCTCATTTAAGAGACAAACATCTGAAAGTCAAATTAGCTAAATACCTGGCAAAAGTCATAATCCCTAAGCAACTAGTATCTGAAATACTAGTGCGCTTTATTCTTGTTACAAAACCTTGAAATACGTATATGCCCATAGAAAATCTAGTGAAAATCCAGAGAGATCCCAATTGTCACGGGTTGGGATCAATAGCACTATTCTGTCTAGGCTTTTATGGGGGACAGTTCCCAGTCTAAGACCTTATATCTGCCTATCTCTGTGCTGTCTTTGATCCCTGAACCAAGCCCCAAACCTGTACTCTACAATTTCACTTCTGTCTGGGATGAGCTGCTCAGATGGGATGTATGAGTGGCAACACATCCACATCAGAAACAGAGACTGTCTCCTCCTGCCATGGGTAGCGATGACCACAACTCTCAAATCATTTTGCCACTGGATACTAACATAAGAGCAGAAGCATCTATAATTAGGTAATGAATTCAGATCATTGGAGCACACATTTTGCATTAAAACACTCCTGTGGCTTCACTCTCAGTGGGCACACTATTTCAAATACACTTTCTTATCTGTTGCAATATCATCAGACCTGCAGGAATATGCTCAAATCTCATTTCCTCCATGAATCCTTTTCTGATTCCTACAGTCATACCCAGCAGTCTCTCATCTGAATCATAAAGAGCATATCACTCACTTTATTTCTATCACCCTAATCCTTCATTGTCTTGATTTCTCCATCAAGATATTAATCTTGTCCCAAGTAAAGACTGCATTATTACCCTCTACTTGGCCTTATGCTCTCAGACTCTGCATAGTAGATTCCATAATATTGCTCCCAGTGAACTGATCAAATTGGTTGAGTTGCCACTGTAGTTCCCACTGCCCTGAATAACATCATATCCAATCAAATGTCTTTCTTGCTATCCTATTAAATGTGCTCACCTACTGAAGTTAAGTCTACCTCCTCACTGGCTTCATCCACCTCCTCATTAGTCAATGTTGTCTTTGTTGGTATAAAGAGTAAGAAGAAGCACATAGTATATTTCTATCGGTATTAATATAAATAACACCGATAGAATCACTGAATCACTATATTGAAGCACTGTAGAATAATGCTAAACCAAAAATTTAGATTTCCAATCAGATGTTCTTGTTTTATTTTTCTACAAGATTTTAATGAAATAAATAGTTTAAAAACATTCTGGTATTTACATTTTCAATTTAACAGCCATGTCCCATGGTTGGCAAATGCAAGCACGTGGGACATGGCAATACTATAGGTGATGTGCTCTCCATTGCCCATCTGTGGCAACCCTCACTCTCTCAGTTTGTTAATTTCCCTGGCACCATCCATGAAGTTACTTAACATATGCCACTGATTATATCTATGGCAGATCAATCACATTCTACTACCCATTGCATTAAACATGAACGACTTTACCCTCTCACTTTAATAGCAAATCAGGAAGTCATTTAGAAGGCACAATCTCAAATGAGAAAGTAAAGGTTAGATTTACAATTTTATTTTTCCCCAATTTCTTCTAATCATTCTTATTTTCTTAGAATAAAAAAACTAGAATATTTCAAGGGAAAAAAAAACAACAACAGTTTTTCAGTCTTTTGTAATTGAAAGTGAACAGAATGGTGATTTGAGGGTGCTCCAGAATCCTTAAGTATTCTAAAACAAAGATTACATTTTGCTTTTACAAATATATATTTAATATTAAATCTATCTTTTAATCTAATTATCTTTGAGTTGCAGTTTATCTTATATCTTAATTATATTTTAGTTAACCATCATACTATCTTTATTAACCTTACCAGAAAACATAGTAAATGCACATATACACATTTTTTGGAAGAAGAATAATATAAATAAATGTTTCCAGAATTCTACAAGGAAACTGATTACTACAATTTATCTCCCTAATAGCAAACTTGTCATAACAATTTTAAACATTCTTTTTCATTATATCTCTCCTATCCTGATCTCATATTAATATGAGATCAATTAAAAAAAAAAACTGATTGGAAGGCAGGGGTGGGCACTGGCTATGGACCCTTACTCTGTGCTTATCATCCACAATAATCCTTATTTTATTCAATTTTCCAAAAAATACCTACTCCTACAGATTATTATTAAGAAGTTGAAAGATAACTGAGAAACTCATGAATAGAGAAAAAATAAATCCACATCACACATCACACAAAAGAACAATTAGCCAATTAGTCAAATTCCTCTTTGAGATCTGAGTTCTTGTCTGTTCATTGTCCCTCATCTTCCTGCTAGCTAGTATTCTCTCTGTGTCCCTACACAAGACATGAACTTGCAAAACCATTCTATTGTTCTCAACATGTTAGCTTTGGCCCTCAAATTAGGTACCCCACTCAACCATATCACAATTCAGAGAAAAATCACCACAGGCTCCTCAGTTCTGCCCCTTGGAAGATATCCTGCTACAGTGATGCTTTGCTTTTTCTTTTTCTTTTCTTTTTTTTTGTTTTTTTTTGAGACAGAGTCTCGCCATGTTGCCAAGGCTAGAGTGCAGTGGTGTGATCTCAGCTCACTGCAAGCTCTACCTCCTGGGTTCACGCCATTCTCCTTCCTCAACCTCCCGAGTAGCTGGGACTACAGGTGCCTGCCACCACACCCTGCTAATTTTTTGTATTTTCAGTAGAAACAGAGTTTTGTTGTGTTAGTTAGGATGGTCTCAATCTCCTGACCTCATGATCCACCCGCCGCCTCGGCCTCCCAAAGTGCTGGGATTACAGGCGTGAGCCACTGCACCCAGCCTACCATGATACTTTCAAATAACAGATGGATACATTGATATCCTTCATCCCTACAAAATGAGATAAACCATATAAAAATATGCTCCAAAAATTCATTTTAAAGCAATTTCTACTTTAGTTCCATTAAGCTGTAATGCCACATGTTTTTTAAGTGGCAAGTGTTTTAATTTATTATTTAAAATGAGAATCAATATGAAAATAAGTAGCAAGAGCTCATTGTATGAATATGCTATAGTTCAGGGAAGAAGACACTGAGACTGTGTGAGGCTCTTTAGAAACAGGTAATTCCTGGACTCTGGCAAATTTTGGGAGATGCAGTTTACAGGAATGGTAATAGCTTACCTGAAATGGAAAGAACTACCAGACATACCTTTCACAGTCTCAAGCTCTAAATTATAAATATGTTGAGCCAGTCGTTTACATCAATTTCAAACATGAAGGGCAGAAATTGGAGACATATCAATAGAAAGTATAAATTGGCTGAATAATTATTTGCCAACATCTTCATTTACATATAGATCATTTCAAGAGGAAATTAGGGTAATCAAGCATTGGCCTAACTCTGATGTGGCAAAGTAGGGTTATCTAGAAAGGAAAAATTCTGTCAAAATTATCGTATTTATTTTCTGTTTACATAATCGAGTAGAGGCCCCGCACATCATGGAAAGTCAAATATTTATTCATCTGATTATGACATGATTTTAAATTCCGTTGTGTTTGCTTTATGATATATACTCCTGTCGCTCCTGTTTGATCAATTATTTGTAATTTGTAAGAATCACAAATTCTTACAAATAAAGAATTCTTTATTTCTTGTAAATAAAACAATTTACAAATTCTTTTATTTGTAAGAATTTGTAATTATTTATTGGCTATTTATGTCTTGTTTCTTTTATCCTCTTCACGGCCTGTTTTGCAAATGCCTGTATTTCTGTGTAGTTAAGATAAAGATAGCACTTTTTAACTTGAAGCCTTGCAAAGTGACATTTTTCTCCAAATGCACTTGGTGAATTTTTTATACGACTCTAAGCTAGAGCTGAATCAACTGTAGGGAATGTGCTGAATGTCCATCCATAAAGGGAAACAAGATTAATGATCTCTAAGTGTGAATGGGCAAAAGCAATTTACAAGAGTGAGTGAGGGTCGTATTTTATCACAGGCAGGTGGCTTATTCCAACTTTGCAAACAGTTACCAAAAATGCACACAACCACAAATCTTTGGCCTTTCCATCCCCATGTGGAACCATTGTGTGTGCTAGACAAATGATCCTACTATGTTTTAACCCCAAACTCAATCTTTATATGTTAATGAAGACTAAAATAGATTGCTAGAAAACTCACTGAAGCAGAAACTAACAGAAAAACATTTTGCTTCCCAACCCACTCCACAGGATCTGTACTTCACCCAGCAAGAAAAGGAGCATCAAATTTTCCTTCTCACTATGTGGAAAACCCTTAATGCATGGTCTGCTAATTTTGGAATTTAAAAATTTTCTTTCACCTTGGACTTTGTCCTTGTTCCAATGAATTGCAACTTCAAATCAGTATATCATATGGTGTTTGTTTTTATGTTTTTGGTAGTCATAGTAGGGGGTGTTAGAAGGTATGTAATATGGGAGGACACTGGTAAAATCTTTCTAGTACAAATCATAAAATAACAAAAATAAACACACTTGTTCCTATGATATTGGATCCCTATTCTTCACCTTGAGGTTTATGCTTCTAGCATAGTTTGGGCACAGCCCACTCTAGTACTCTCTACATAACCTGTGCAAGTTATTATACTTCTGCATATCTGAGGTCAGGAAAGAGGGGTCAGATATTTGGAACAGCCAAAGGATATTAGACATAGTAATCAAATAGACAGCCAAAGGATATTAGCTGTCTACTGCTGCATAAAATTTTAACTAAAACTTAGTATCTTAAAACAACATGAATTTATTATCACTCAGTTTCTGTGCATCACAGCTCCAGACATGAAACAACTAGGCTCTCTGATTATGATTTCACAAGGTCAAAATTATGATGTCAGCCAGGCTTCATTTCCATCTGGAATTTGGAGTCCTCTTAAAAGCTCACGTGGTTATAGCAGAATTTAGTTCTTTGCAATTGTAAGACAAGATGCCTATTCTTTGCTGGTTGTCAGCATGGGGCCACTCAGCTCCTTGAGGCCACCCACAGTTCTTTGCCATATGGTCTTCTCCATCTTTAAAAGTGAGCAATGGAGACTCTCCTTCTGCTGAATCCCTTTCAGATTTCAAATCTCTGTTACTATAAAGAGCCTTGCCCTTTTAAGGGCTATCTTGTCTAGGTCAGGCCCGCTGAACATGATCTCATTTCTTTAAGTAAACTGTGCCAAATAACACAATCTAATTATGAGAGTGGTATCACAAACACAGGTCTTTCTCACAGTCAAAGGGAGGATATTCTATAAGAGCATGGGCCATTGGGGCTTATGGGCTTATTTTATAATTCTGTCTACCACATAATTCTTAAAGGGAGTATCATAAAGCCAAGGCCTGAGGCAAGGCAAGTAAGCTGTTATCTTCAGGAGGGCTGGACAGAGAAGGCAAGGAGAGGGCATAATAGGAAATATGGATGTTCACATGAGTGATGACTGCCATCTAATGAAGATATGGGACAAAGAGGGTATTTTGTCCAAGAAATGGCATTGTTAATATTCCATCTCACAACTGTTTAGAGAAATGCGAACAATTTTGCTAACTGCAATTTACCACTTCCTAATGGAAAATATTCTAGCACAGTGATCTTCTGTGCAATTGGGTGGCCAAACTGATGTCTGCCTACCCGGGGTAAAGCCAGTTTGTGAAATATGATGAATACTGAATGACTCAAAAGGGTTTTACATAATTGGCAGCAGCCAAAGAAACCTAATGAATTCCTTTACAAAAACAAAACATAACAGCAACAAAGCAAATAAATGAAAACAGCATGTCCTTAGAATCCTCAACATAGGTTGCAAATTGAAGGCTTTGATGGCAGACTTTCAGGATTCAAATCCTAACTTTCTAACTTACTAAATATTTGACCTTGGGTAAGTGATTGAACTTCATTTTATGTGTATAGATCTACAGATACATACATCTATGTCTGTCTGTGTGTGTGTGTATGTAATATAGATATACATATAAAATGTATATATAATTTGGACAAATGCTGGAAAAGTAGTTAGTATACAATACAAAGTCATTATTACCACTAGTTGTTTATAGTCCTCTTAATATTACTGGCAATAAAGTTTGTGTGTCTTAGCCCTAACACCGACATTGCAAAGTTCCAACAGGTCTACACCTCTAACACTTCTATATTTATTTAGTTGCTCTTCCATCTAATCTTCTGGATAGTAAATTTCTTAAGGTAAAAAGGTTGTGCTTCTCATCGATCTAGCTTTTAGTGGATTCTTTATGCTGGCTTGACTATCACAACAGTAAATCATCCTTGCAGTATAAGCTGTGGCAGACTCTGCCAGCAACTCATTCATTTTACACTTATACTTCAAGCAGAGTCTGGATTTTGTTAGGGGCAACAGTGTGCAGGCTCTTTGACCCACCACCTCTTTTGGTACCATTCTGATGAAAAAGTATAGGGAGAAATACCTCAGACTTTCCTGTCTAAAATAGGGATATGAGGTGGGAGGTAGAACACCTACTTAGTGACTCAAATGAATATTCTAGAAGACAGACACAAGCTAAAGACGTTACGCCGAAACATGTAAGGAGCCTGGGATATTGGGGTCTGAAAACCTGCCGAAGCCATGCTGGAAAGGCTATGCCTATACTTGCTGATATATAAGGAAAATACATTTTCCTTGAGCCGCATGCTACAAGTGCCAAATTTTCCATTGAGCCATATGTTACAAGTGCCAGATTTCTTTTTTTTTTTTTTCCTTTCTTTCTTTCTTTTTTTCTTTTTTTTTTTTTTTTTTTTGAGATGGAGTCTGGCTCTGTCACCGAGGCTGGAGTGCCCTGGCGTGATCCCGGCTTACTGCAAGCTCCACCTCCCGGGTTCACGCCATTCTCCTGCCTCAGCCTCCTGAGTAGCTGGGACTACAGGCACCTGCCACAACGCCCGGCTAATTTTTTGTATTTTTTTAGTAGAGACAGGGTTTCACCATGTTAGCCAGGATGGTCTTGATCTCCTGACCTCATGATCTGCCTGCCTCGGCCTCCTGAAGTGCTGGAATTACAGGCCCGACTTACAAGTACCGACTTACAAGTACCAGATTTCTGTTAAATGTAGCCTGGTACATATTTTAACTGCTACAACAGTGTATTCAGCATTGAAGGCCAAAAGATCACCAAAGAGCTTGTGGAATACAGTTAATCCATATTAATGTCATCTTCTGCCACTTGATGACATATAATTGGATGTAGAGCCACTGTTCAAGCAATGTGAGCGCGAGCGAGAGGAGGCAAACAAGGAGAATAATGCCGTAGGATGTGCTTAAGCATAACTTCAAGTAATGTGGAGCAATCATCCATTGCTGGGCAACAGAGAGAGGTTTCCATTTAGTGTTTCATTTGCATGTGATATGTCATATAATTCAATCAGCCTGCTGGGAAAAGGGAACCACAAACAGAAAAATGTAAATGCGGCTACAGACCTCAAGAGCACCAGAGAGGAAGGGATATTCCACAAATTCATTATGCATCTTTAGGCAAACACTCACATACACAGAAAAGCATGTGTGTGTGCATGTACATTTGTGCATTGCAATGTGTCTGTTTGTACATAATGATTAACCTAAGTGTTTATCATTGAAATTCACACTACCACTGTTGTTAGAAACAGACCCGGGGCACACTGCCTGGGTTAAAATTCCATTTCTACAGCTTACTAGCGGCATAAACTCATCTTCAGGCATCAGCTTTCTTATCTGCAAAATTGGTGCAAAAGATCCCACTTCACAGGATTGTTATAAGGATGAAATAATTAATATGAGGTACACAGGATAGGAGTTGGAACAGTCTTGTACATGTTAGCTAACATTAGTTTTACAATGCCACAGAGGTAAACATGCCCTCAATTGTGCACGTACATAATAGTGGGTATACAAACACATACATACATATTTATATATCCATCCATCTATTTCTATATAGATAAATGAAAAATCCATTCTCGTGATATGTGTAATGCTAGTTTACATGTTGCAGAGCCTTATGAATTTTAAAGAGTCCGGCAGCATTAACAACAGCTACTACTTATTAAATATTTACTAGGTGTCAGGGGCTGTGTATAGCACTTTATTTGCACTGTCTTGTTTAATCTTCACAACATTCAAAGATCATAGGAAGTATTATTATAAGCACAGTAAAGGATTAGTTACTTGCCTGTGGTAACAAATCAAGCAGGCAGAGGAACTGGAATTAGAATCCAGATTCAAATCTCTCAGTTTCCAGAGACTGAATTTTTGTGCTTGATGCTGTTATTTTTATTTTTTGCTCTACTTATTAACTTAGATGACATGTCACATCTGAATAGATTGAAGAAGTCCTCATTTAGGAAACTCAAATAAGTTTCTATTAATACTAGAAAGTACTCTTGAGTTAATTTCTACAAACGAATCTCTTATTTCCCATTAACCTATTTATATCCTAAGATAGTAGTACTAGGAAAAATGTTAGAACAAAGAATAGGTAGCTTTATAATGAAAATCAGAAGTATTTGCTCAATCACATGTGGATAAACTAATACTTTCTGTTCATTCACACAAGAAGCAGTCAGTTTACAGTTGAGTATACAGAATGAAATTTAATAAATTTCTCTAGCATACACACTTCCCCAAACCACGCAGCCCTCAGAGTATCCTATAATGAGTTCTTTGTCACTTACTGACCATTTGCTTTTGCAATTGTCACTTAACTGCCTTAATCATGTACCTAGTGCAAGGGCACTTAATCAAGAGGATGCAATCTAAAGTATATTTCACACTCCCACTCGCAGTGGCAGGTGCCTAGGACATAGATGCATTCACCTAGGAAAAGAGGTGTCATTTTTCTAATCAGCACTAAAGACTGATCTTTGCTAACAACACCTAGGAAAAGGGATGTCTTTTTTCTAATCAGCACTAAAGGCTGATCTTTGCTAACAAACACCTTGATAAAAATGTTTCTTTTTTATCTAAAGATATCTAAAGTTGTTTGATACCTTTAGATAAAAGGGCTGTGCCATCTTGTTCCTCATCATCCAAGTACCTGGGGAAACACTGGGCTCATAGTAAGTGCTAAGTAAATGTTTAGAAAACTGGGCTGGGCGCGGTGGCTCACGCCTGTAACCCCAACACTTTGGGAGGCCGAGGTAGGTGGATCATGAGGTCAGGAGATTGAGACCATCCTGGCTAACATGGTGAAACCCTATCTCTACTAAAAAATAAAAAAAATTAGCCGGGCGTGGTGGCAGAGACCTGTAGTCCCAGCTACTCGGGAGGCTGAGACAGGAGAATGGTGTGAACCCAGGAGACGGAGCTTGCAGTGAGCCGAGATCACGCCAGGGCACTCCAGCCTGGGCGACAGAGCGAGACTCCGTCTCAAAACAAAAACAAAAACAAAAACAACAAAACAAAAACAAACAAAAAACTGTATGACTGGTCTGCAAAAGGTGGAAAGAAAAATTGCTCCTCATTCTTCTTTTCTTTCCTGTACTCTGCATAGTCAAGAGTTGATGCTACTTTCTAAATGTCCTCACCCAGAATATCTATGCAGTGCCAATAAAACGAAAGTCCCAGGGGCCTCATGTACTATTCCACCCAGAAGGCAGCAAGTATATGTGTGTACAGCATAACAAATAACAAGATTAGACCCCATATGAGCTCTCTTTTGCATAATGAAATTCCACATGTTAAAATGCAGATTTATTTTAAGCCCTAGAAGTGCTGACCATATGCCTCGGTGGCTGAGGAGATGGCTACTTAATAGATAATCTGCAATGCAAGCCAAAGAACTAATCATGGCCATCTGATCATCATGCCCCATCAAAAGCCGAAATGAGGAGACAGGGAACAGAGCCAGAAACTGCCAACACAGTTTACAAGCAGGAAGAGACCAAGAGTCTAAAGGGAGGGCAGGAGGGATAAAATGAACATCTCCCTACCCTAAGCAACATAATAAAGTAATAACAATAAGAAGAATACGGCTGTTTTAGAGTATATTTGTGATAAAACACATGCTCCACTAAATGCATTATAACTATACTCTTATTTAATCTCCTTTCATTGGCGAAGTTGATGAGGATATTGATATCCCATAAAGGTGGAATATTTTCCAAAACATATATCCTCAAAGGTGGGGTCCCTGATCTTAATTCTGTTCACAGAACCCAAGCTTCTGACCACTCTCCTACATCATGCATGCTAAATAAATGCTTGTTTATTGAATGAGCATATAACACAGAGAAGTCAAGTGTTTGTTATTACGTACATTTAACAGGTTACCATGCATAAATTTTTGCCCCCAATGTGTTCTTTAAAATATTGATTATTATGAATGGGATGGCTCTAAAATATCTTGGGCATCTCTCTGCCACTTTACTGGTGGGCAGAGGACAATTTATCCTTAATTGATGACTGAGAGTCAGGAGTTAAGCTGCATGTCTTTGAACTCCTTAATCTCTGTATTAGTTTGCTAGTGCTGCTATAATAAAGTAAAATAAACTGAGAAGCATAAACAACAGAAATATATTGTCTCACAGTTCTAGATGCAGGAAGTCCAAGATCAAGGCGTCAGCAGGGTTAATTTCTTCTGAGGGCTGTAAGGAAGAATCTACTCCATGTCGCTCCTCCCTGGCTTCTAGTGGTTTGCTGGCAATCTTGGTTTTCTTTAGCTTGCCAAAGCCATGCCCCCATCTCTACCTTCAGGTCCATATGGCATCTCTCCTGTGTAAGCCTGTGTTCAAAACTCCCCTTTTTATCAGGACAACAGTCACATTGGATTAAGGGCCCATATTTCTGCAGCATGACCTCATCTTAACTAATTATATCTTCAATGACCCTATATTCAAATAAAGTTGCATTCTGAAATATTGGGGGTTAGAACTTCAACATGTGAATTTAGGAGTGCACAATTCAACTACTAACAGTCTCTTTTATTTATTTATTTGCAGTTTAATAACTTTGACACCGAGCAGTTAGTCCTCATTGAAATCGACTATAGATTTTTGAAAGTGGTGACAGGTAAAATAGGTATAGAGCCTGTTTGGTGAATCTTCATCTCATTGCCGTTTCAGGACAGTCACCCAAGAGTACAAGATAGAACATTTCTTATTCCTTTACGCCACATAGCTTTGTTGAGCCTAGTATCAATGCACACATCTGGAGCTCTCATCTCTTTCATGGCAAATTTCCAGATCTGTTTGAGTGCCCATAAGACCTACTTCTTGTATCCCACTCCATGGATGCACCTCTAAATATTGATGGTGTATTCTCTGTTCACCTTCTTGTTGATGGTAAAATGGTCCTTCTTCTTGACTTTCTTTATGGGAGCCATTCCACCAGGTTTAGGTTGGAAAGGAACCATAACAGTCTCTTACATCTGAGCCTTTGCACGAGATGTCCCCCACACTTAGGATACTCCACCCACCACTGTCCCCTTCCTGACCTCCACGTTCCTTTCAACTGACTAATTAACTGCTCACATCACTGCTATCATTTCCCTTCATTCAGGAAGCCTTCCCTGACCTAGGTCAATAAATGTCAGCTAGTATTATGAATAATGATAATAGTAATAATAGCAGATAAATAGTAACCACTCTGAGTAGTCATGTGGCAATAAGAGAAAGCACTATTGAGACCTTTCAACCCTGCTCTGTGATCACTTGTTTTTAATTATTTTACCAATCTTTTTTTACTTGCTTTTTCATTATTTTATCTAATTAAAGAAATTAAGACTGCCAGTGAGCATTAGTGTGTTGCCTCTGTTGGCTTAACATTTTCTGGTAAATGTCTTGCTGTGATTACAGATCTACAGATCTTGTGTCGGACAGACTCCCTTTCTTTATTCTAGACTTTGTGACTGAATCCAGGCAAGGCAAATCACTTTTAATTCTCATTTCCTCATCCCAAATCAGGATAAAATTCTTAGGCTGTAGAGTTGATGTGAGAATTAGAGATACAGCTAAGATAGTGCTCAAGTCATAATAGGCACTGAGGTACCCATTATTTGATATAGTAGTTAGGATTATTATTTATGAAATTAGAATTATTAATGTTTCTTCTACTCCACAATGTATCAAAGTAGAAAAGTACTGATCTGTTGGACTCATGTGTAAAATGAGAATAACAGGACTCTGAATGAGGCTCTTTCTATGAGTCAGTGTGTAAGGGTTCATCTACAGACCTCTGAAATGTGCTGACATTCTTTGGAAACTCTCTTGACTTGTCTTTGATCATAATTAGATGTTCAATGAGTCTGCAGCAAAGTGTTATTAGTGTTTTTTTTTTGAGATGGAGTCTCACTTTGTCACTAGGCTGGAGTGCAGTGTCACGATCTTGGCTCACTGCAACCTCTGCCTCCCAGTTTCAAGCAATTCTCCTGCCTCAGCGTAGCTGGGACTACAGGCACGTGTCACCATGCCCAGCTAATTTTTGTATTTTTAGTAGAGACTGCGTTTCACCATGTTGGCCAGGATGGTATCAATCTCCTGACCTCATGATCCTCTCGCCTTGGCCTCCCAAAGTGCTGTGATTACAGGCGTGAGCCACTGCTCCCAGCCTAAACGTAATTTTATTTAAGATACACGGCATACAGCTAAATATTGAAAGCAATAAAAATTCTACAACACTAGATAAACTTTCTAGAAGCAGACTTTTAAAGACCTCATTAAACATACTAAACACACTGTAAGTTTACTTCTATAGGAAGTAAACTGATCATTTATCTAACTTGGAGAAACTTTCCATTTCATCTTAAGTAATGCATCTGTACTATATTATACACAGGGAAACATAATAAAGTTCCAGCCTATGAAGAACACATCACATCACATCACATCACATCACATCACATCACATCACATAGTGCATATCCCACTTTTTTTTTTCTTTTTTTGAGAATGAATCTCATGGTATTGCCCAGGCTAGAGTGCAATGGCATGATCTCAGTTCACTGCAACCTCCATCTCCTGGGTTCAAGTGATTCTCCTGCCTCAGCTTCCTGAGTAGCTCAGATTACAGGTGCCCACCACCATGCCTGGCTAATTTTTATATTTTTAGTAGAGACAGATTTCACCATGTTGGCCAGGCTAGTCTTGAACTCTTGACCTTGTGATTTCCCCACCTCAGCACCACAGAGTATTGGGATTACAGGCGTGATCCACCACGCCAGGCCCACATAGTGCATATCCTTTAATACAACATACTTTGGTTTTGATGGGGTGGCGGCAGGTAAGTGAAGCACACAGCACGAGGTCATTGAGGATCACAGGCCTGAATTCCCTCACTGTATTGCCCTGTGACCTCTGTTTCCTTTGTAAACTGACAAGGTCGGTCTAAATCTTTCCTTCAGCTTTAGGATTTCAATGATTCTGTAAGTTTTCTCCAATAAGAGGTTGGTTTTACAGTAGAATTTTAAAGTCAGTTTGCCAATGTATTCTACAGATAAAACTGAATTAGTGAGTGGACCTGTTCAAAGTCTCCCTAAACAATATGTATAATTTAAAAAGTAGACTGTTGATTATTAGATCAGCTACCTGTAGAAAATATGCTTTTGTGCATATTATGGTGTTATATTTTCTTTAAAAAGTGTTACTCTGTGTACATTATGTCATTTTGATATAAACATTTTGTTTATCAGAGTATCTCATTGCCTAAACATACGAGACAAAAGATAATATGATTATCTTATATATTTTAATTAGATCCATTGAAGTTAAAACTAATTTTTAAAAACCTAAATCTTGGGTTAATTTGATTCAAAGCAGTTTTAACCATAAATTTTTAAAATCTTACTAAGAATCTCTCATCTCTTTATTCATACTCCTGTATGAAGCTAACAGATGAATCTTCCTCAAGTACGATTCTGATCATGCATTTTTTCGAATGAATATATTTAATGATTATCTTACTAGTTTTTCAATAAAATAGGACCTCTTAGCCTGGTAGTCAAGTCCATTTTATTTCTATCTTCATTTCTCCTCAGCATTAATCTTCATTATTTTTAATGCATCAAATATATTTTCTAAACCACCATTTCTTCATCTAGAGATTTGGATAATAATTTCTACATTTTATGTAATTTTGAAGATTAAGAAAAATTAAATATCTGTGGCCTAGGGCGAGTACTCAATAAACCACAATTATTGATTGTTATTATCACTTTTGAGACCCCATGGTAAAAAGAATATGCTTACTTTAACTGAAGAAAACATGGATTCAAGTCCTAAACCGTATTTGTTATTCCTCATTTTCAGGTAGGTTAATTAATCTTCTTGTGCTCTCATTTCTTTATTTGTAAAGTGGGTATAGTACAGGATTAAATAATGAGAGGATGGACTTAGATTAAATACTTGAGGAGAGGATTCTAGTTAAAAGCACCAACAAGAGTTTGTTTCCCTTTTCGTCTGTTCCATGTGTACCCTGTATTTTAGCTATAGGATAATCACCATTTGTTTACTATGTCTTTCCTTTTCTAACACTAAAAGTTTTCTCAGGCTAGTCCCTCAATCTATAATGTACTCCTATATCCTATCTATCAATATTTTACCTAAGGCACAGCTGAGATATTTCCCTTATTTAAAGTCCTAGGATTTTTCCACCAGGAAATATCTTCTCTATCCTGTATACCCTCTTTTATCTTTCCAAATATATATGTCCTCCTTATTTATATATACCTCTTGCTTCCCTTACTTAGACTATAATACATGAAAGGCAGAGATGGGAGCATCATTCTCCATATCTCCTAAATGAAATTTCCCAATGCCTTGCAGATAAGAAACATTCAATAAACTTAGGTTAACTACACTATGATTTCTCTGTATACTTTGGTCTCTATTTTAAACTCCTTGTTTCCCTTCTAAAGTAATTTTTACATTTAGGGACATTTCACATCAAACAGAATATATAACATATTTTTACTTTCCATTGATCTACCCACATATCTTTTCAAATCTTCCCTGAAGATGTGCTATCATGGGTAGTCACAGATGACAGCTGGAAAAGACAAGAGTAAGTGTAGCTCAGCGGAATTTCAATAGTGGACTAACGTGTCCTACTTCTGGCATCTGAGAAAAGAACACAGCAAGAAATGAGAAAGACAGCACTGTTGACTTGGACCTGGAGGTTAGAGTGGGCTCATGAGATGCGGAGTTCTCTGTCCACTACTCTAAATTGTTAATGCTATCCTTAAACAGGTCCAAGAATGTATGCTTGAAAGTTAGTTCCCTTTTCTAGTGGTGGTTGTAGTGATGACAATGATACTTGTTATTTTCATTTATGTGGCAATTTCACTTATATATATCTCATTTTGAGATGGACAGGAGGCAGGGAAATACTGGGTAGAAAAGGGAGGTTCCCTGGCAAAGGCCCCACCCTTAAGCCTGGAAACTTGCAGCCCTAAATCAGAACAAGCATTACTGTTTTCGTGCCCAAATGTTGCCTTTTCCAAGACCACTCTGGCCTGCCATACCCCTATTCTGTGCCCATATAAACCCCAAGCTCCACTGGCAGAGCAGCAGAGCAGTGTGGCAGAGAAGGAAAGAAGAGAGGAAGTGTCTGAACACATCAAGAGAAGTTCTTCTGGGGACGATAGGCGAGGACATCAACCACGGGACAGCTGAACTCAGGGGAACATCATCTTCCCACTCCATCTCCTCTCCAGCTCCCCATCCTGTTTAGAGCCACCTCCTTCACTCAATAAAATCCCCGCATTCACCATCCTTCAAGTTTGTGTGACCTGATTCTTCCTGGACACTGGACAAGAACTTGGGAGGCAGTGAGTACGGGAACCCAGAAAGGCTGTCACACTGACTCTTCACTGAGCTGTTTAACACTTAAGCCATTCTTGGATATCAGGGCTAAAAGAGCATTGTAGCACTCCTGGACATGATCTGGAGCCCAAAAGTGCTCACTCTGGCTTGTGCACCTGCTCACCTGTGTGCTCCCCCTCCCATAAGGGGTTTGAGCATGCTACAGCCATGTCACAAGTCCCACAAGGGGGTCAGAGAAGTCTCCCATTTCAATTTGAATAGGAATCCAACTCTCTCAGGTAGTTGTCATTAAATCTATCTTACCTATGAGAACGCTATGGCTCAGAGTGATGAGCCAAATTGGCCCAGAGTTACCAAGACACTCACCTGATAGAAAATTTTACATAAAATCTCTTCTCCTGGCCCCACCACCCTCCACCTTCTGTCTAGTTTGCTGCCCTCAATAGGTTCTTTTATTCCTTCATTTTTTAACTGGCATCTCTAAATTGCTGCGAGGCAAATAATGAAAGAAAAGATAAAATACTAGTGCCAAAGGCAAAGAAGAAAATACCAAACAATTTCAGTGTAAAAGTAACTAACTGTCCTTGTTTCTATTAAAAAAAAAAATAGCTTAGGTCTGAACTATATAAAGGCAGCTTTCTCGCTGTGAGAGAAAATTTTCAGTTGCTGTAAAGGGTGATACAATGCAACCCAAGTGATCTGTAGACATTTTTGAAACAGGGCTGAGTCCAAAGTTTCTTTTCAGAAAGGTGTTAGGGCTTCCTCACACCACCTGGACAAAATGATATTTGCTTGTAAGCAACCTCTACAAAGGTATTTCATATACCCTGTGTCCTCCAACCTGAAGCTTAAAGAAATAACCTCTACAAGGGTGTTTCATACACTCTGTGTCCTCCAAACTGAAGCTTAAAGAAATGACCTCCACAAAGGTATTTCATGCACTCTGTGTCCTCAAACCTGAAGCTTAGAGAAATACAAAGCAGAGTCAGGGGTGCCCTGGGATGTTTCTGACTTTACAGGTCTGTCGAGCTTGGGAAGATACTGACATTTGTTATATTTTTCTTAAAGCTTTTTCCAGTAATAAAAAGTACATCTTCTCTTCATTTCTACCAGATTTATTTTTATTTTTGTCCATAAAAAATGCCCAAAGTCACACAGTTTACGATCTGAATGCAGTGATTCCTCCATACCAACACATATCACAGAATAAAATAGAAGTTGCTCCCTGGCCTGAAAGATGGGCTACCATAACATCTGCCTACAAAGTGATTTGCTAAACAGCATTGGAAACGCATCTCCCATTAAAAATGTAGCATTAGGGAATTCATCCAGGATAATGACAGAAGCACAAAAGCAGGATTAATTAGAACCCTATTTCTTTCTACTTGGGCCTCCTACGTAACATCATCTTCATATAATTTTGGTTTGTGGTCTAAAATAATTGTTTCTATATAAAAATGATTGCAATAACTTTTCAGTTGTATGTGTTCACGCTTAGAAACCACAGATTTCATACACAGAGTTACCAGAAAAACTAAAATATTAACCAAGGAAAAGATTCAGGCTTTCCACGGGGAGGGGAGTGTAAGCCTTTGGGAGCACCATGCTATGACTGCAGGTGCTCCCTGGCTGCTCAGAGCCCAGCTGTGACTAAGCCAAGGATACTCTACTACCTGCTTTCTTCATGTCTTCAATGGCTTAGGACTGGCTTCATAAGTAGCCTCTGGTTGTTGCTCACTTACCCACATAGGTCTTGAACCTGTGATCCTGACCTTGCTTGTTCTAAGGCCTAATAACTATGAGTGGTGTCTAACACTGACTGATTTTTGAAAGGTCCTGTAGAACCCAGTAAGCTTCCTTCAGGCACTTCTGGACACACTCTGGGATGTCCTTTGGGCAAGTCCATTCCAGAAGAGTTTGACATCTAGAAAACAGAAATCCCCATGCTAGATCCTTATATAGCTTCCAAAATCTCATTCTCACAACAGCACTATTTTGTAGGTATAAAATCCAAGGTAAAGAATGATGTTGCAACTTCCTCAAAGTCACAGTGCTAAATAACTTCAGAGCTAGGATTCAAACTCAGGTTTTGTTTGTTTGTTTGTTTTTGTTTTGTTTTGTTTTGTTTTTTGTTTTTTTTGTTTTTTGTTTTTTTTGAGACAGAGTCTTGCTGTGTTGCCCAGGCTGGAGTGCAATGGCATAATCTTGGCTCACTGCAACCTCTGCCTCCCCGGCTCAAGTGATTTCTCTTGCCTCAGCCTCCTGAGTAGCTGGGATTACAGGTGTGCACCACCACAACTGGTTAATTTATTTTTTGTATTTTTAGTAGAGACAGGGTTTCACCATATTGGCTAGGCTGGTCTTGAACTCCTTGCCTCAAGTGATCCACCCACCTCAGCCTCCAAACGTGCTGGCATTACAGGTGTGAGCCACCACGCCCGACAGGTCTTCTGATACATCTATCACTAATGCTCCTAAACTGCACAGCAGTTCTGTGCATTAGTCACATTTAAACCACCTGCAAATGCTCTATAGTAGATACACCTGTCAAGAAAAAACAGACGCAACCGAAACATTATCCCTAACCTAGTTCTTAAACGGAGACAACAAATAGGAACCAGAGAAAGCAATTATTCCCATAGCATATTTAAACCAGATAAATATTTCTGCTTGCCATCTTGCAGTTTGAAAGTTGGAAGTGGCTTATGGTGAGTAAAAGAGTTTGGAATGTGGGCCTATTTGGAAGGTAGCGAAGTTATTAAAAGCAAAATTTCTGAGGTCAGGCACCTCAGTTTATCTTCCAGCTTTGTTATTTAGGATCTAGGTGGCTTCAGGCAGTTTGCTTAATCTCCTGTGTCTCAGTTGCTTCCCAGAGATACACGCAAGAGTCGAAAAAATAGCATTCCTAATATAATTCCTGTTCCTTCATCTTACCATGCCACCTATAGCACACTATGGACCATTTTTTAAATGCCTACTGTGAAGATTTTTGTGCATTGCATAACTTTATTGCATTGTTTTTGTGTTAAATGTTTTTCACATATAATTTTAAAATTATCACAATAGTTGTTGTGACATGATTTGGTACTTCTTTAATTTTTAATAAAAGCCTAAAAATGAAAATGGCTTGAACTTCCAGGTCTTGGAAAGTCCTGACTTAAACTCATGGATGCTTAATTCATTTGTCATATGATCTGTGTATTAACGGTAATCATATAGTATTTTTGGTGCTGATTAAATAAAACAGGATCTGAGGACCAGCACAATGTCTGACATATAGTGGGCTCTCAATAAATCAATTCTGTTATTTTTCAGAAAGAAATAATTGCTCTTTTTAAGCTTTATCATTGGTCCTCTGATTAGCCAGCATATGCCCAAAGTTCAGGAAAGGTGTGGAAAGTGAAAATTTTATAACTTCTGGAAACCTCCTCAATGTCCAGGACCTTCCTCTGGGTAAAACAGAGGAAGATTTGTTTCATGAATCTTTCTTTCTCTTTAACATTTAGAGACCGTGGGCAGAGAAGCCTTAGGAGACAGAAATTTAATTTAAAGACTAAATGCATAGGAATGGAAATATTGTAGCAGGTGATATATTGCTAAAAAACCTAACTCTGAAATGTAGTTGCCGACTTAAAAAGAAGTCAGGAAAAGCTGAGGAATGGTTACTACTGTCTTTTCTATCACAGGGCACCTCCCCCCCCCCCCCCCCCCTTCATTTTATACATTTTTTTTTTTTTGTAAAAGTTAATCAACACAAATGTAAAAACTAAAATAAGTCAAGGCTCTAAGAAGCACAGGTAGGAACATTTCAAACCAAGTACACCTGACTAGTAGGCACCCAGCCAGTTGGCCTTTCCAAAAAGGAATTTTTTAGGAGCATTGTGTAGTACTGTCAGAAATGAACAAGATGGCATATCATAAGGGCGTATCAGGCATTTGGCAAAACTTGTGCTGGGGCTCCAACTATGCTGGATACAGAATTCTCTCTGTTATCCAGGTCTTTATTTCCCACTTGCAGGACCATCTGCAGCCAACTCACTATATCCCCTGAACCCTTCATCCTTCCTCTGACCATACATGGCATCCCTTTGGCCTTTTGTCATTTTCAATTATTGTAAACCTAGGAGGGTGGAAACTAATTTTAATATCTGCTGTAATAAAACATAACAAGAAATATAAATGTATTAATGTAAAAAAAAAAATCAGTGACTAAAGCCAATTTATTTTCCTTGGCTGACATTTTCCTGCAAGGATTTCTCTGTTGCTCCTGCCTATATAAGAATTTTAGTTTCCTTTCAAACATTCTACTGGTGCCAAGTTAGGAAGTTACCTGAAAGAGAATGCATAAAAATCAAGTGGAAATGTCTCAGCTTTGTTCCTTTTTAAAAGATGAAAACATAATGCATTACGTAAGTAACACTGCATCTCTCATTCAGTGGGACAGCTTGATGAAAAGATATATGATACTTTATACATAACCATTGTTTTCTTTTTGTCATCAATAAGTTGAATCTTTACTTCATTAGAGCCTACCCAAATGCATCATTGCAACGGATCATCTCCCCACATTACTGTATCCATTATGTGTACAGCAAGTTCATTCGATTTCCCCAACAGTTTATGAGAGAAAAGAACAAATTAAAAATACCTACTCTCTTACATATCAGGATAATTTATGCCAGTGTATGAGCCCATGTATTTATATTTTCCCTGACCCTTCTATTTGCTTAATTTATGAAGTAGGAAAGTTAATATTCTTCTGAAAAACTCTGTTCTGGTCTCTACTGATTTGAACATAAAGTTCAAAAGGAGATGATATCTTATAAAGACTCTAAGCTTACTGCATTAAATTAACAACACTAATCTCTGTGTTTCACATGGTACTTATGCAGAGAAGCTTTACAGACATTAAATGAAAAAAATGCCAAAGCTGTCCTTTATAAGAAAAGCAAGAATAGAAACTTCTCTACATGTCCCTTCAAGTCTTTTTAAAAGATATGCTTCAGTTAGTGGTGGTGAATAAGGGGGAGGAAAGAGAGTCACATTGAATGGGTTCTTCTTCTGCTTACCTTTCTTCAACTTCAGACCTTTCTAAACCCCACTGACTTGCAGGGAATAAACAGAGAAGAAAGAAGCATATCAAGAAGTAGAAGGAGAAATGGACAACCATTCAAAAATGTTTAAAAAAATCATCAATAACCGGGGAAGGGGGAAGGGATTGCATTGGGAGTTATACCTGATGTAAATGACGAGTTGTTGGGTGCTGATGAGTTGATGGGTGCAGCACAGCAACATGACACAAGTATACATATGTAACAAACCTGCACGTTATGCACATGTACCCTAGAACTTAAAGTATAATAATAATAATAATAATAAAATAATAATTTTAAAAAATCACCAATAACCAATCTCAGGAACTCTGGGAAGGAAACCAGACAGCTATAACAATAGAAAATCCAGTTACACTCCCCTTCCAGACACACCCCACGGAGAAACTTGAAGAGGAAAGAGACGAAGCCAATCTCAGCCTCAAACAATTTTGCACATGGCATAAGAAGATGGCAGGACATGAAAGGGGAAAGTTGCAGGAAGATCTCAGAATTCTACAGACCTTAGGAAAATTCCAGCTCATCTCACATTAGTTTTCCAATTCTCCTTTTCCCATTTGGGAAAAGATAGGATATTTGAGCAGTCCCAACCACCTCTATTCTTGATTTCACATGTCCATTAATTCAAAAACCATCTACTGAAAATCCCTCACGTGCTCTGCTAGGATTAATAAAGACATCACACATACACAATGTCACTGCTAAGCTTATTGGGCTCAAGGTCTCAAAAGGTATGTGAGAGAGGATGTTGGAGACAGAGCCAGGAATAGAAAGCTGTAACAGTGGAATGATAAAAGTATGCATCAAGTGCTGTGAGATTCCACTCAAACAGTTTGTCCAGACATGAATTTTTTTGGTAATAAAATTTTAAGTCTATGATGATTGCCCAGCTGCACAGAAAAGTCTTTTTCCTGAATAAAAGATAAGCCAACAATGACCACTTCCTTATTTCACAAATTGTTAGTCTCCATAGTGAGGTGTGGAACAAAGTCTGGAAGGAAAATATTATGAAGAATTGTGAATAATGCTTCTACTTACTTATTTTTGGGAGAATTAAGCTAAAGCGTAATGAATTGTATTGAATGTCATTGAATCACAGTGGAAATTGATGGAAGAAAAGGAAGTTCTATGGTGGCACAGGCGGTGCAGCAAACTGCCCATCGTTATACAGAAGTTCACCTCCAGTACTCTGCAGCATCTTCTAGTTTGTGTGTACCTTGGTTAACCTGATAGACAGATCACACTATTTAGCATAGTATCTCACTCCAACTAACTCACAAAAGAAACAACAGAAATATATCACTTGTAAAAAGAAACCTTGAATTGGAAACAATACTAGTAATGTATGCCGAGAACAATAACATGGCAGAGGTAACAACTCTACTTCTCGGAGAAACCTGTTTTAGTTATGTGGCTGGAAATTGAAAGAATGATATATTCAGATCAGATATATGTAGGTCCTAAATAATCTGAAATTATCAAGATATTCTCTGATATCAGAGTTACCTTTTGTACCTTAAAAATGAACTTCATCCTAAATGTATTATGTGGGCTTTTAATAACTGCTGTATTGCATGGTACTGGTACCAAAACAAACATATAGACCAATGGAGCAGAACAGAGACCTCAGAAATAACACCACACATCTATAATCATCTTGTCTTTGACAAACCTGACAAAAACAAGCAATGGGGAAAGGATGGCCTATTCAGTAAATGGCGCTGAGAAAACTGGATAGCCATATGCAGAAAACTGACACTGGACCCCTTCCTTACACCTTAACAAAAACAACTCAAGATGGATTGAAGACTTAACTCTAAGTTTGGCCAAAACTAAAAAACCCTAGAAGAAAACCTATGCAATACCATTCGGGGCATAAGCATGAGCAAAGACTTTATGACAAAAATGCCAAAAGTAATTCCAACAAAAGCTGAAATTGACAAATGGGAGCTAATAAACTAAAGAGCTTCTGCAGAGCGAAATAAACTATCATCGTAGTGAACAGGCAACCTACAGAATGGGATAAAAATTTTGCAATCTACCCATCTGACAAAGGTCTAATATCTAGAATCTACAAGGAATTTAAACAAATTTACAATAAAAAACAACCCCATCAAAAAGTAAGCAAAGGATATGAACAGACATTTCTCAAAAAAAGACATTTATGCAGCCAACATATAAAAAAAGC
Organism: Theropithecus gelada; assembly: GCF_003255815.1. NCBI lineage: Eukaryota > Metazoa > Chordata > Mammalia > Primates > Cercopithecidae > Theropithecus > Theropithecus gelada. Next base: position 20,548,103 of record NC_037672.1, read on the forward strand.
TCAACATCACTGATCATCAGAGAAATGCAAATCAAAACCACAATGAGATACCATCTCACACCAGTCAGAATGACAGTTATTAAAAAGTAAGGAAACAATAGATGCTGGCGAGGCTGTGGGAAAATAGAAACACTTTTACACTGTTGGTGGGAATGTAAATTAGTTCAACCATTGTGGAAGACAGTATGGCGATTGCTCAAGGATCTAAAACCAGAAATACCATTTGACCTAGCACTCCTATTACTGGGTATATACCCAAATGAATATAAGTCATTCTGCAATAAAGACACATGCACATGTATGTTTACTGCAGCACTATTTACAATAGTAAAGACATGGAACCAACCCAAATGCCCATCAATGATAGACTGGATGAAGAAAATGTGGTACATATATACCATGGAATACTATATAGCCATAAAAAGGAATGAGATCATGTCCTTTGCCGAGACATGGATGAATCTGGAAGCCATTATCCTCAGCAAACGAACATGAGAACAGAAAACCAAACACCGCATGTTCTTGCTCATAAGCAGGAGTTGAACTCAATGAGAACACAAGGACACAGAGAGGGGAACATCACACCAGGACCTGTTGGGGACTGGGGGGTGAGAAGAGGGAACCTAGAGGCTGGGTCAATAGGTTCAGCAAACCACCATGGCACAGGTATACCTATGTAACAAGCCCACACATTCTGCACATGTATCCCGGTTACTGTGTGTCATCATTTAGTAAGCACAAGGTATAATGTGCTGCTTACATTTTTTTTTTTTTTTTTTTTTTTTTTTGAGACGGAGTCTCGCTCTGTCGCCCAGGCTGGAGTACAGTGGCCAGAACTCAGCTCACTGCAAGCTCCACCTTCCGGGTTTACGCCATTCTCCTGCCTCAGCCTCCCGAGTAGCTGGGACTACAGGCGCCCGCCACCACGCCTGGCTAGTTTTTTGTATTTTTTTAGTAGAGACGGGGTTTCACCGTGTTAGCCAGGATGGTCTCGATCTCCTGACCTCGTGATCCGCCCGTCTCGGCCTCCCAAAGTGCTGGGATTACAGGCTTGAGCCACCACGCCCAGCCTGCTTCTTACATTTTTATGAAGATATTTATGTGAAAATTTTTTCAATTATTAAAAGCAGATATAAAACTAAAATTAGAACTAAGTTCTGAATTAATATGTATCAATAACCCAAAGTACAAATCAAGATTTTCAAAAATAATTAAGTACATATAATCACACTGCCCTCACTAAAATTATTACAAATAGTCTATTATTATATACAATAAGATAACAATATGCAATACATACAATTCTAACGTTAGTGAGTGCAAAAAGTTTCTTTGATAATTCACAAAAATATTCAAATAATTTTTTATCAATCTTAACACTTTATGTTTCAGTTTTTCTATGTTTTGGACACAATATTTTAGCAGAGTAATACAATTTACTTATAATTTATAAATAAATAAACACAGTGAGATATATGTAGATATATTTATATCTACGTACCGTTGACCCTTAAACAATTTATATTTGAACTGCATGGGTCCCCTTGTGGATTGTTTTCAATGAAAGTTACACCAAGTGTGCCTGCCTCTCCTGTCTCTCCTTCCAGCTCCTCCAGCTCCGCCACTTTGCCTAAAACTCAGCAAGACCACCTGCCTGCTTCTCCTCCTCCTCAGCCTACTCAATGTAAAGACAATGAAGAGGAATACTTTTATGATGATCACTTCCAATTAATGCATAGTACACATTTTCTCTTTCTTATGATTTTCTCGCCTCCCTCCCTCCCTCCCTCCCTCCCTCCCTCCCTCCCTCCCTCCCTCCCTCCTTCCTTCCTTCCTTCCTTCCTTCCTTCCTTCCTTCCTTCCTTCCTTCCTTCCTTCCTTCCTTCACCAGGGTCACCTAGACTGGAGTGCATTGTTGCAAACATAGCTTGCTGTAGCCTCGACCTCCAGAGCTCAGGCGATAATCCTGCCCAGCCTCCCATGCACCTGGGACCACAGGTGCGAGCCAACACACCTGGCTAATTATTTTATATTTTGTAGATACAGAGTCTCACTTTGTTGCCCAGGCTGTTTTCAAACTCCTGGGCTCAAACAATCCTCTGGCCTCGGCCTCCCAAAGTGCCGGGATTACAGGCATGAGCCAACATGCCCAGCCATAATTTTCTTAATAACATTTTCTTTTCTCTGGCTAATTTACTGTAAGAACACAATATATAATACATGTAACATACAAAATATGTGTTAACCAACTGAATATTTTATCAGTAAGCCTTCTGGTCAACAGCAGACAACCAGTAGTTAATTTTGGGGGAGTCAAAAGTTTTACGTGGATTTTTGACTGTGCTGAGATGGGCACTTCTAAACACACATTGTTTAGGAGTCAACTGTCTTTTTTAAATTTAGAGGGCAGATAATGCAAAGTATGACGAACCCTATCATTAAAGGAGAAACTGAGGCATAAAGATGCCCACTCTAATAATTTTATACCATTTTCCTTTTACTCCATTACCAGTTACCATAATCTTACCACTACTTGTTTGCTATGCACGAAATTTTCATGAACATAGATGCCAAGGCTGAAAGCATTTGGGGTGAAATATATTTCCCCTTCTAATGTTTTATATTACTGAAAAATAATCTATTTGGGAGAAGATGGAAATTTTCAAAGTAAAATGAGTGAACTGTTAGCAACTGTAAAAATTATACCTATACCTTGCAAGACATTAAGCTTTACATGACAACCTTATTTTAAATAATTCTTAAGTTTACATTTTCTAATCTTCCATAAGCTACATTTATCTATTCAGGAATATTTGTTAGTTTTTAAATAAGATACTCATAATTGATAAAATTCCATTTTTTAAATGGTAGAAAAATTAATTATCTTTGCTTAAGATTTGCTAACAAATTGAAAAAGGCACATATCTGAAACGCAATGAGAAAGCAACACATCAAACATACTTCCTAATAATGAAATATAACATTGCTATTAAACTTAGAGAATGAAAACAATCGATCATATTGAACTTCAATTTTGTACTTTAACACCATCTGGTAAAGTTACAGACAGAATCTAAAAAATATATGAGTAAACTTTAAAAAATTTAGTAACGTGTTACGTTTTCCACTGGTTTAATCATTCTCTTTCTTTTAATAAAATTGAAGTAAAGATGACTTAGTGTCGTTTTGTTTCTGCTGTGTTTCTACAGGTCATATTCAGAGTTGACTGAGCACCATAAGTGCTCAGCCGACTTTGATTTTATTTTTATCACATGCCTCATAAAACTGATTTAGAAACCCAGAAATGTGTCACTAAAATATTAAATTGTGAACAGTCAGAGCTTATTGAGTTTCCAAAATCTAACAAGAATGGCTGGCTATGAAGGCAAACAAACATTCTTCAAATGTAGCCAGTCACATTTTGAAAACTCTTGGAGGGGTCCTGAAGACTCGGAAGTGCGTGACTGACGCCATGCCAAATTTTCAGAACCAGTGGTCTGTTTCTGGATGACTTCTCCTGCATGGATGCCTAGTAATATTCCCATCGTAAAGCAGTTTGGCTCCATTTTAAAATTATAGGGGAAGCCTTGTAAATTTGGAGAAAATTTCCATCCATTGGCATGTTTACAGTTAGTTTCTACACAGGCATCTTTCTTATATTATCTCTGCCTCACAGAATCTTCATTACATTTCAACTGTCATCAGAATCCAGTTTTTCTCTTGGCTATATACTTCATCATTTTCCTCTTGCTGTTAATGGGTCGATATGATTGATTGATGGGGTCTCTATTCTGAGAACATGTTACTCAGACTGAGGAGTATTACGATGCTTTGAGCTGTGTGTCACAGTGGCACCCGAAACCTATGCTGAAATGCTCACGTTGGAGGAAAACTAAATCCTAATGGCTTGCAAGAATAAATACTCTTTTTAAATGACCAGTGATTCCAAGGAAAAAAGTTAGATACCCATAAAATTGAATTCCTCCCCAGCAATGCCCCTTCACTTAAAGGTCTGAGTTCAACCAAATGCATCCCACTAGAACCCAGTCCTGAACATTGAAGTAAATGAACAAATGCTCCTGGATGTATGAAGGCCCCAGCAGGAAAGTGAGCACTTAATAGACTCTCTCTTAGAGCCTGATTGATGCTTACTTAACTTACCAAGGAGGGATTTTATGCTAAGATAGATCAGACTTAAGATACTGGTTCTAACATGGACGCAGGGAGGGGAAAATCACACACCGGGGCCTGTCAGGAGGTGGAGGACTAGGGGAGGAATAGCATTAAAAGAAACACCTAATGTAGATGATGGGTTGATGGGAGGACCAAACCACCATGGCACGTGTATACTTATGTAACAAACCTGCACATTCTGCAGATGTACCCCAGAACTTAAAATATAATAATTTAAAATGAAACAAAAAAATGATACTCGTTCTATAACACATCTGCTGTGAGACCATGGGGAAATTTCCTGACTTCTGTCAATTTTGTTTTCCTTTTCTGTGATGGGTTAAAAACACCTATTCCTAGAATTGTTAGGGGCTGGAACTGAGATAATAACCTTCTGATAGTAATTCACTGATCACTTGAAACAAAGGTTCTGTGTATATTAAATATGTGCTTTTACATATTTTTCATTGGCTAAGTATATTTACTGGTAAGCATGTTTGTTTTCTTCTGTCTAGTTCACATACCATGAAAGCATGATAAGATTCCTTCAGGAAGGCTCAGGTGACTATTGGGATAACCACATGTTCCAGGTGTCCATTGTGTAACAAATTACCCGCAAAGTTGGCATATTAAAACAGCAAACATTGATCTCACAGTTCTTGTGGGTCAGTACTTTGTGAGTGGCTTAGCTGGGTGCTTCTGGCCCAGCATTGCTCATGAGTTTGCAGTCAAGGTATAGGCCAGAGCCACAGTCATCTGAAGCTCTGTCAGGCCTGGGAGATCTGCTGCCATGATGGCTCATGCACAAGACTGTTGGCAGGAGGCCTCACTTTCCTGCCGTGTGGGTTTCTCCAGAGGGAGACAGTGACATGGCTCCTGGCTTACCCAGAGCGAATGATCCAATAGAAAAAGAGAGAGAAAAAAGGCAACCAGAATAAATGCTGCAGCACTTTTTCAACCCTAACCTTAGAAGTGACATAGCATCATGATTGCCATAGCCTGGTATAATGTGGGAGGAGAATATAGGAAAGTGTGACTACCAGGAGGTGGGGATCCTTGTAAGCAACTAGCATTTATATAACATCTCTCAAGTTATAAAGTGCTTTTCACAAATCAAACAACTCTAATGAAGCAAGAAACCAGGCAGTTGAAATTACCTGCCTACGGCCACAGTTATCCACAGCATATACTCAAAATGACTCAAAAGTGTTATTTTCCATTATATTCTTTATATCTTCTTGGTTCTCTTAGTTGATCAGGATATACTGACTTCTATTTTGACACTAAATAGCTTCATCTTGATTAAGTTCTAATAAAGTGTTGATTTTCATTTAAAATAAAATACAGTGCTTAAGTACGATGGCAGAAAGTTAATTTAAACAAATTATAACAATAAGAATAAAACATTTTATTTTAGAATGGCATATTTAAAAAATAAACCCTCTACTAACATAATATTGGGCCTTATTCCAAATCTCACTTTCTAAAAATTTAATTTATACTTTTATAAAAATAAATATAAAAACCAGTGGAAATGCAGTGTTATCTGATTTTCAATCTGTAAAAATGCAATTCTAACTGAATCAACTACACTAACGTACTATACATACTTGAACTAGCTAGTGGTGGTGGGTAATGAACTATGCTCCTGTGTTATTCCAAGTAAACAGCCAACTTTAAGCAATTTTTTAAACACTGCTGATTTCAGGATAAATATTAAACACCAATAATTACTTATTTCCTCATTTTACATGACTGACTTGTAGTCAGTGTTACTGAAGAACTGAAGTTTAATTGTCAGTTAATTGACACATTATTATACACGTTTCTACATGTGATTTAAAAAATCCTAACTCATTTTAGATGCAAAGAAACCAGCACATAGCCTCATGCCTTGCAGGGAGTGTTTGAAAACAAAAATGAAAAATAAACAATGTCTTATCAGAAGACTCAATCCTCTAAACACTTTAGCTTTAAAAATGTTAAAAACAGATTTAGAGAGGAGAATATTAATGACTTGTCAGCAGAGTTAAAGTGATACTTACAGCTCTTTGCTATATGTATTGAGTTTGTGTCCAGTCTAAATTTTTTCTTAGAGTAATAACCAGAAACTTAGCCCTCATGAACACTGAACATGGAAGATCACAGATCAGGCAAGATTGTGGTGTGTGTATGTGTGCACACACACCCATGTACATTTCTACCTCATATACAGGATCCTTGGTGTGGGCTTTCTCTACATCTAATTCAAATAAGCTTTCTGCAGGGTTAAACTGATCTCTATACTTCTTGGTGAAAGTAAATTTAAAGAGGTAACAGTGTATGGTGATTATTTGAGCAATTTAGCCCATAATGGCTATGAGTGGGTAATGTTCCTTAATTGCTTTGAATATTACAACTTGAAGACAGCAGTATTTTCACTTTTGCAAGTTATCTAAGAAAGTCTGGGATGCAGTGTACTTAGTTGTTCTCAACTGCAATCTCTCTCATTGTACCTTTGAGAAAGGAAGCTTGGATTGAGTGTCCTTACCCAATAAATCAAGAACTAGAACTTCTCCCCTTGTTCTTATTTTGGGAATTTTAATTCTATATCATACCACTTTCATCTCCAGATACAACAGCCTTGGCAGTACCTAGAGGAGCGTTTCCATACCTCAATCATTTGTGGATCCCATTCATGGTTGTACAGTACCTGTGTTCTACCTAGTATTCCTTTGTGAGTTTTGCCACACCTGAGTAACCTTTGGATCGATATTTTAAAAATAAATTAGTTTTAGTGAAATAAATTTATTTTAAATAAAGTATCTAATTCTTATAAAATTACTATTTTTCATAAATGGAAGATGCCCATAAAAATCTCCTGTAAACAAAATCTGGGTTGTTGTCTACACTCCTATGCTTATTGCAGCACTGTAGCTAAGATTTGGAAGCAACCTAAATGTCCATCAACAGATGAATGGATGAAGAAAATGTGGTACCTATACACAGTGGAGTACTATCTAGCCATTGAAAAGGATGAGATCCAGTCATTTGTAACAACAATAATGAAACAGAGATCATTATGTGAAGTGAAATAAGCAAGGCAGAGAAAGACAAATATTGCATGTTCTCATTTATTTGTAGAATCTACAAATGAAATCAATTGAACTCATAGATATAGAGAGTAGAAGGATGGTTACCAGAGGCTGGAAGGGAGGAATTGTGGGGGAGGTGAGGATGATTAATGGGTACAAAAAATGATTAGAAAGAATGAATAAGACCTACTATTTGATAGCACAATAGAGTGATTATAGTCAATAATAACTTAATCATATATTTTTAAATAACTTAAAGAATGTAGCTGGATGGTTTGTAACTCAAAGGATAAATGCTTGAGAGGATGGACACCCCGTTCTCCATGATGTGTTTATTTCACATTGCATGCCTGTATCAACATGTCTTACGTATCTTATAAATATATACACTTACTATGTACTCATCAATTTTTTTAATTAAAAGAAAAGAAACGCCATCAAAAAATAATCTGGGCATTTTCTAAAAATTTCAATTTACCACCTCGCCTTGCTGAAGGTTGAGTTTCATATGTTTTCTCTTATGAAAAGCAGAGAGTCACATGTTTTAGGTGTTGATACAGATATATGTGTAGTAACTTGAGGATGTCCCCTGAGGCTATCAAAAGCCTGAAAGAAAACATGAAAGGGACTACTTCCATATTACACGATCCAACTGCTTTTCAATGCCAAGTTTCAGTGTCATGTAAAATCAGCTTACTTCTACCAACATGTGTATCATATATCTGGAGGACTTGTGATCTAGACTCTAGCAGAAAGAGAATGGGATTTTAGCCCAAGAACGGGGTCCTAGTTTGAGTATGACCACTAAGCTGCTCAGTAAATCTGATCTGACAGCAATTATATACTGAGAAAACCATATGGAGCATCAAGAAACTCAATAAACTTGGTCTCCTTAATTTCTCTGAAAAATGATGGGACTAGGGTGGAGCGTCACTATGCTCCTTTCTAGAGTATGACTGCCTTCACCAGCTGTTTTCATTATCAACATTTTTGAAACTTTTGCATTTTACTTCCCACAGTCAGAGAACTTTTAAAGCCCCAAAGGACTGCCACCTCACCTTTAACAAAGATAAATTAGAAAATATGAAATGAATGCTATCATCTTCCTAACATGATTACCTCAATATAAACTTAAGAGTGACATTTCCAAAGTCAAATTATAATCTGGATAAGTTGTCTTCAAGTCTTGTCAAAAGATGACTCTTCCCTTGGAAATCCTAGTGAAGAGACCCAATTGCCTCTCCATTCTTGTTAAAGAATGATTATTTTTAGATGAACAGGAGATCCTACTTTCTTCCCATTGCAGCAGAGATATTTCACACTTTTTCAACTAGTCCAAATTCAGAATGGTTATGCCTTAAAGATTCTGTCACCACAAATATACGCATTCAAGGAACTTTGTACTCTGTCATATGTGAATAAATCAGCTTCGTGTTCTAGGTCTATTTTATGCTATGTAACTTTTTGTAGACTGTATTAATGAGATTTTAGTTTATTCTGTTATTCCTATATTGGAGTGTTTTGTGTTTTGACTTACTTATCATAGCTTATATTTACAAAGATGGGACTCAATAAAGTTGGAAAATGTATGTTACGAAGCAAATGTGTATAACTGGACATAATCCATGAAATACTGAGTACGTCTTTAAATATATCAGATAAGATTATGTAATTAATACTGCAATCACATTTTATAAAATAAAGGTTTTTTAAAGGAAAGAGCAAAAATATCTCTAAGAGTTATAACTGAGGTTGTCTTTTTCATCCATCAATCTTCTAAAGTATATGTTCAGAAAAAAAAAATACATCGTGCACTAAATCTTAGCAAAGATAATGGATTTCTACAGAAGTACTTTAAGATCAGATATACAGATTATGAAAGTAGTCTATTAAAAAAAACAGAAATGCCAAGTTAGACATTTTGGCTTTTACAAATAAATGTGAATTACATAAGTTAAAAATCCAGATTCTGAGTCCCTCAGAGCATTTAGGGATTACTGACAGTCTTCTTTTGAGTTCATATGTTCAATATTACACATCCAAAGGCTTAACTTGTAAAAGGCATCTGGCCTGATTCACTTGAAGAATTCTATTTTAATTCAAAGGGTATATAATTAGAATACTAGTATTCTAGCACTTCAAGATATTTTTAAAGTTGTTTGAAAACTGCTATATTATCACAGAAGGTTCCTCACTGGCACAGAAAATGGAAAAGTTGCTCAATGTGTTCAGGATGCTCTTGAAGCTACCTTTTTATTGCCTTCCTCTCTTCATTTCCAGGCCATCAGTACCTCTTGAATTTACCATCACCGCTAGTTCCCTGCAGCCATCTGCTACCAATAGGGTTTCCTAAAGCATTGCTGCAATGGTGAAGCCTCTCCAACCAAAGGCCTGTAGGGCATCCTGTTCCACTGGAATGTATGCCAATGCCACAAGCCCTCCCCAGTCCATATTTCCAATCATTTCTCTCACTCTGCCATATCAACAATGCCTTCTAACTCCCACTGCAGCCTCCACTGCTACCGCCCTGGTCACAGCCACCACCCTTCCACTGTTTCTATTCTTTTTTTTTTTTTTTTTTTTTGAGATGGAGTCTCACTCTGTCACCCAGGCTAGAGTGCAGTGGCACGATGTCAGCTCACTGCAACCTCCTCCTCCTCCTGAGTTCAAGCGATTCTTGTGTCTCAGCTTCCGAAGAAGCTGAGATTAAGCTGGGACTACAGCCAGGAGCCACCATGCCTGGCTAATTATTTTGTATTTTTATTAGAGATGGGGTTTCACTATGTTGACCAGCCTGGTCTTGAACTCCTGACCTCAGGTGATCTGCCTGCCATGGCCTCCCAAAGTGCTGGAATTACAGGTGTGAGCCAATGTGCCTGGCCCCACTGTTTTTATTCTTGACCCTCCAGAGTATGGACCAGATAACTTACTCTGTGAAGGGTCAGATAGTAAGTATTGCAGGCTCTGTGGGCCAGTTTCTGTTACAACTACTCAACTGTACCATTATAATGCAAAAGCAGCCATAGGCAATATATAAATAAATGAGCATGGCCATGTTTCATGCAAACTTTATCATTAGACTTTACATTTCAATTTTATATAATTTCCAAGTGTCATAAAATCTTCTTTTGATTTTTTTATGTTTGTTTCCAACATTTAACAATGTAGAAGCAATTCTTAGTTAATGGACCATGCAAAACAACAGCCAATAGACTAGATTTAGCCCATAGCCTACAGTTTGCTGACCTCTGCTCTACAACTTAATTGTAACTGCTCTGATTAGAATCTGCAGTGGTTCCCCATTCTACTCACAACATATGCTCAGGCCCTCACCATGGCCTAAAAGGCTTCATATAATCCGGTTTCCCTTTGCCCTTCTTCCTTCTTCTCCAATTACTCCATGGTTTTCCTCTGTTTCAGCAAACTGACCTGCTTTCTGCTTCTTGAACACATTGAACACAGCCTGCCTTGTGACTTCTGCACTGGCTGGTCTGTCTGCCTGAAATTTGTCTTCCCGAATATTTCTATGGTTCTCTTGCTTGCTTCAAGATTTTGACCAAATGCCATTCTCTGACAGTCTATCTTGACCACTCTATTTAAATTATAACCACACTGTTATGGACAGAATTGTACGTCTCCATCCCAAACTTGTTTGTTGAAGTCCTAACCCCCACTACCTCAGAATGTGACCGTATTTGGGATAAGATCTTTAAAGGGGTGATTCAGTTAAAATGAGGCCTCTCAGTTGGGTCCTAATCCAGTCTGACCAATTTCCTTATAAGAAGAGAAAATCCAAACACACAGGGAGATACCACACATGCACACAGCAAAGATGGCATGAAGACACAGTGACAAGGTGGCCATTTGCAAGCCAAGGAGAGAGGCCTTGGAAAAAAAATCCAACTTGCTCATACCCTGACTTTGGACTTCTAGCCTCAAATGTTGTGAGAAAACAACTTTCTGTTGTTTAGACAACGTAGTCTGTGATATTTTATAGTGACGGCCCTGTTAAACAAAAGCACACTCTAACCTCCACAGTCTTCCCAAACCGACTTATCCTGTTGTATACTTACCTATAGTATTTATCACCTACTGACATGCAATTTAATTTACTGGCTTAGTATGTGTATTATCTGACTCCCCACTACATGAAGCTAAGATGTTTTGTTTATGGATGTATCCAAAGTTCGCAGAAGAGGACCTAGCAAAGGGTAGGCATTTAAGGAATACCTGCTGGATAAATGAACCCTAGCAATGCATTCATCTCTTATAACCCTTGCCTTTGTTTCTTGGCTTTTCCTGAGAGTACCAATCCCCAACTCCACACCATGGCCAGTGAAACCCAGTTCAAATATGAACAATGCTAAGAATGTATCTCTTGCCACCAACACTCTGTGCTCTTTCTCTTTGGAGTCTAGTAATACACTATCTGTATTTCTCTTGTGGTGCTTAATACATTCAAGCCTGTATTGAATTTTCTATATATACACATATCTCAGAGATATTGCAGGTTCCATTATAAAATACAGCAATAAAGTGAATATCACATTAAAGTGAGTCATACAAATTTCTTGGCTTCCCAGTGCACATAAAAGTTTTGTTTACACTGTACTGTAGTCTATGAAGTGTGCTATAGCATTATGTCTAAAAAATGTACGTATCTTAAATTAAAAATACTCTATTACTAAAAAAAATGCGAACCATCATCTGAGCCTTCAGTAAGAAGTAATTTTTTGTTCGTGGAGGGTCTTGCCTCTACGTTGACAAATATTGACGGATCAGGATGGTGGCTGCTGAAGGTTGAGGTGTCTAGTATAATTCTTAAATAAGACAACAATGAAGTTTGCCACATTGATTGACTCTTTCATCAAGGATTTATCTGAAGCATATGATGCTATTTGATAGCATTTCACCCACTAGATAGCTTTTTCCAAAATTAGAGTCATTCCTCTCAAGCACTACTGCTGTTTATTGACTGTTTATGTAACAGTCTAAATTCTTTGCTGTCATTCCAGCATTGTTCACAGCATCTTCATGAGGAGTAGACTCCATCTCAAGAAACCACTTTCTTTAGTCACCCATAAGAAGCAACTCTTCATCCATTTAAGTTTGTTCTTTAGATGGCAGCAATTCAGTCACATCTCCATGACCCATTTCTAATCCTCGTTTTCTTGCCATTTCCATCACATTTGCAGCACCTTCCTCCACTGAAGTCTTGAACCTCTCAAAGTCATCCATGAATGTTACAATGAACTTCTGCCAAATGTTGATATTTTGACTTCCTGTCATGAATCCTGAATGTTCTTAATGACATCTAGAATGGTGAAACCTTTCCAGAAGGTTTTCAATTTACTTTTCCCAGATCATCAGAGGAATCACTATCTATGACAGTTATAGCCTTATGGAAAGTGCTTCTTCAGTGATAAGACTTGGAAGTCAAAATTACTGTTTGATCCGCAGGCTGCAGAATGGATGTTGTGTTAGCAGGCATGAAAATAACATTAATCTTTTTGTCTATCTCCATCAGAGCTCTTAAATTGTCAATGAGCAGTAACATTTTGAAAGTAATCATTTTTTTCTAAGCAGTAGGTGTCAACACTGGGCTTAAAATATACAGTAAACCATGCTATAAACAGACGTGATGTCATCCAGGTTTGGTTGTTCCATTATTGAGCAGAGACAGAGTCAATTTAGCATAATTATTAAGGGCCCTGGAATTTTTACAATGATAAAGGAGCATTTGCTGCAACTTAAAGCCATCAGCTGCATTAGCCCCTAAAAAGAGAGTCTCCCCTTTCAAGCTTTGAAGCCAGGCATTAAATTCTTCTCTCTAGTTATAAATGTCCTAGATGGCATCTTCTTCCAATACAAGTCTTTTTCTTTATTTTTGTTTTTTGATACAGGGTCTTACTTTGTCACCCAGGTAGGGTGCAGTGGCATGATCATAGCTCACTGAAGCCTTGATCTCCCTAGCTCATGCAATCCTCCCACCTTAGTCTCCTAAGGAGCTGGGACTACATACAGTCTCGAGTAGCTGGGACAACGTGCATGCGCCACTATGCCAGGCTAATTTTTAATTTTTTTAAAAAATGACAAGGTCTCACTATGTTGATCAGGCTGGTCTCAAACTCCTGGGCTCAAGCAATCCTCCTGCCTCGGCCTCCCAAAGTGTTAGGATTGCAGGCATGAGCCACCATGCCCAGCCAGGGGCTTCTTCATCTACATGGAAAATTTGGTTTTCAGAGCAACAACATTTATCAATGATCTCGTCTGGATCTTCTGAATAAGCTGCTGCAGCTTCTACATCAGCACTTGCTCTTTAACCTTGCACTTTTGTGGTATGGATATGGCTTCTTCATGAACCAACCTCTGCTAGCTTCAAACTTTTTCGGCAGCTTCCCGATCTCTCTCAGCATATATAGAATTGAAGAGAGTTAGAGCCTGCATTAGACCATTCTTGCATTGCTGTAAAGAAATACCTGAGGCTGGATAAATTACAAAGAAAAAAGGTTTCACTGGCTCACGGTTCTGCAGGCTGTACAGAGAGCACAGAAGCATCTGCTTCTGGGGAGGCCTCAGAAAGCTTCCACTCATGGCAGAAGGCCAAGTGGGAGCAGACACATGACACAGCAAAAGCAGGAGCAAGAGAGAGGGAGGGAGGGGGATGCTACACACTTTTTTTTTTTTTTTTTTGAGACAGAGCCTCACTCTTTCACCCAGGCTGAAGTGTAGTGGTACGATCTTGGCTCACCGCAACTTCTGCCTCCTGGGTTCAAGTGATTCACCTACCTCAGCTTCCTGAGTGTCTGGAATTACAGGCATGCACAATCATGCCCAACTAAATTTTGTATTTTTAGTAGAGAGAGGGTTTCACCATGTTGGCCAGGCTGGTCTCGAACTCCTGACCTCAAGTGATTACATCCACGTTGGCCTTCCAAAGTGCTGAGATTACCAGCATGGGCCACCATGCCCGGCCAATGCCACACACTTTCAAATGACCAAATATTGCAAGAACTCACACACTATTGTGAGAACAGTACCAAGGGGATGGTGCTAAACCATTCATGAGAAACCCACCCCCATGATCCAATTTTCTCCCACCTCCAACACCGGGGATTGTAATTCGACAAGAGATTTGGGCAGGGACACATATCCAAACTATATCAGAGACTTCCTCTGGATTAGGCTTTGGCTTAAGAGGGTGTTGAGGCAGGTTTGATCTTTTACCCAGACCACTAAAACTTTCTTTATATCAGCAATAAAGCTGTTTCACTTTCTTATTATTCATGTCTTCACTAGAGTAGCAATATTAATTTCCTTCTAGAAATTTTCCTTTGCAGTGACAACTTAACTAACAGTTTGACATGAGATTTCAGCTATATTGGCTTTCGACATGCCCTCCTCACCAAGCTTGATTATTTCTAGCTTTTGATTTAAAAGTGAGAGACGTGCGACTCTTCCTTTCCCTTGAACACTTAGAGGCCATTAAAAAGTTATTAATTGAACTAGTTGCAATGCTGTTGTGTCTCAGGAAATAGGGAGGCCCAAGGAGAAGAAAAGACACAGGGAATAGCTGGTCAGTGCAGCAGTCAGAACACACACAACATTTATTATGTTCCCTGTCCTATGTAGGTATGGCTGCTGGCACTCCAAAACAGTTACAATAGTAACCTCAAAGATCACTAATCACAGATCGTCATAAAAGATATAATGATAATGAAAAACTATGAAATATTACAATGATCATAATGTGACTCAGAAACATGAAATGAACATGTGTTTTTGGAAAAATGGCGCTGACAGTGTTGCAAAACGCAGGGTTGCCATGAAACTACAATTTGTAAAAAATGCAGTATCTGAGAAGTGCAATAAAGCAAAGCACAATACAATGAGGCATGCCTGTATGTTTTAGATTCTCCACTAAATGTTAAGCTCCTTTATGGCGCAGCTATTGCCTCACGCATCTTAAAAGCCCTTACCATACCTTCTGAATGTGCCGCACATATGAAAGACACAACAGACCTTTGCTGAAATTACGAAGATTATTACAATAAAAACACTTGTGACTGAACAATTACACATTGTATCGGGCTCTATTTTAAGTCTTCATGTCATTTGCCTTTATTAACAAAAACCTCATGAAGGTCCGACTATCATTATCTCCAATTTATTCATAAGGTCACTGAACCTCAGATAAGTAACTTGCCCAAGATCATAGACTAGTGATTGGTGAAGCCAGATTTTTTTTTACTTTTATATTTATTTATTTATTTATTTATTTATTTAATTTTATTTTATTTAATTTTATTTTATTTTATTTTATTTTATTTTGAGACAGAGTTTTGCTCTGCCGCCCAGGCTGGAGTGCAGTGGCGCGATCTCGGCTCACTGCAAGCTCCACCTCCCGGGTTCACGCCCTTCTCCGGCCTCAGCCTCCCGAATAGCTAGGACTACAGGCGCTGGCCACCACGCCCGGCTAATTTTTTGTATTTTTAGTACAGATGGGGTAGTGAAGCCAGATTTGAAGCACAGACTTATTGTTCTACAGACGTCAGGATCTATAGTGTACTGTCTTGCCAGTTAGAAAAAAAAATGCTTAAACAAGATCATGCCTTTTGTGGGAACATGGATGAAGCTGGAGGTCATTATCCTTAGCAAACTAAAGCAGGAACAGAAAACCAAATACCACATGTTCTCACTTATAAATGGGAGCTAAATGATGAGAATTCATGAACACAAAGAAGGGAACAACTGATACTGGGGCCTATTTGAGGGAGGAAGGTTGGAGGAGGGAGAGGAGCAGAAAATGTAACTATTGGGTACTAGGCTTACTACCTAGCTAATGAAATTCTGTAAAACAAACCCTAGTGACACAAGTTTACTTATACAACACATGTGCCTCCAAACCTAAAATAAAAATTAAAAAAAAAACTCGAAAGCACACAGAAAATGCTTACTTTAAAATAAAAATATTGCTACCATATTAAATGAAATAAAAGGAAGCAGCATGTTCCTGAATTCTTGTGTGTTTTAGAAGCTGGAATGGACAGATTTCACACTTCCCATGACTACTTTTCTTATTCTAAACTCTGAGAGTGCAGTCTTTGTGCACTGCTCAAATTTATATACCAACTGAAAGTTTTAAATTCATATTTCATCATAAAATTATTCTCTCCATCTTATTTCACTGGTAATACTTGAAGACTTAAAACATAAAATAATAAAATGTATTAAATGTGTTCGTCTTTCCTTAAAATAGGACTTTAACATCTATGCAAATCTCTCATGCTTTTATAATATTTCATAAATAATTTAAAGAATGAGTAGCTGTTAATATTGGCTTCTGAAGTAACTAATGTATACATGTTATTGTAGTGTAAAACATTTTTTACTATACTTCATATCCCACGAGAAAGCCAAGATTAATAGTTAATCTTATTTTTGGTGGGAAAAAAACTTAATTACAAATTTTTTGAAAATTAAGGAGTTTAGACTCAAAAAGTGTTAGCAAGAATATATATTGCACATATTTGTGCAATATACAAGTCATCTGACATTTTTGGGTAGGAAAATATCTTTTGGCAGGAGAGTATTAAAGCATAATTAAGTAAAACCCTTTAAGTATATTAATTTATAATATTATCATTTATGAAGGAGGTCTTTGAGTCATATGTTTTACCTAATTTGGAACATTTTAAAATCAATAGAAAGTGAACACATTTTAACATTTTCTAAGGAATTTAAAATAATACACTACACTGATACATAAGTATCCGAAATAGGACTTAGTGCTATTTGAATGAGTACTGATTCCAGTCACTGTCCTTACAAATGCTGGCTTGTAAAAGTACTCAGTGGCACCTTGAATTGGGATTGCTTTATTTTTTCCGATAAGGAAACTGGTATCATGAGGGGAATATGAACTTGTCCAAGGTCACCTGCTAAGATGTGATGGTGCTAAGATGAAAGTTCAGATCATTTTGTCTGCCAAGTCTAAGTGTTTCTACCCCACCAAGCCACCACCTGAGGCACTTTTCGCAATGTAAGGTTGTGAGAATAGTGTGCTTGTGGAATGGGAGAGTAATAATCAGTACATGAACCAATTAGCTGTTATAACCTTGGTAATATCACTTGAATAACTCAGGTTCAATCGTCTCTTCTGAAAATAAAGAAAACAGGCCAAATGATTTTTTTTTTGTTGTTGTTTGTTTGTTTGTTTTGGTTTGGTTTTTGTTTCGAGATGGAGTCTCGCTCTGTCGCCCAGGCTGGAGTGCAGTGGTGTGATCTCGGCTCACTGCAAGCTCCACCTCCCGGGTTCACGCCATTCTCCTGCCTCAGCCTCCAGAGTAGCTGGGACTACAGGTGCCCGCCACAATGCCTGGCTAATTTTTTTGTATTTTCAGTAGAGACGGGGTTTCACCGTGTTAGCCAGGATGGTCTCGATCTCCTGACCTCGTGATCTGCCTGCCTCAGCCTCCCAAAGTGTTGGGATTACAGGCGTGAGCCACTGCGCCCAGCCAGACCAAATGATTTTTAAGATCCATTGAGATGTAACATGTCTATGATCCAAGAATATATTCTGACACAAAAAAATCTTTACATGAGTGACATGATAAACATAATGTTGTCTATATTGTTGCCGTTGTTTTCAGGACTTGTACCACTTTGAGTGCAAAAGAGCTTCTCAGCCTTCCAAGTTCAGGGTTTGTGCTTTTACTTGAAGACAGGCTAGGAGGGCATCATTGGAGGGAACATTTGCATGGATTTGGGAACATGCCCAGCCCTTGGCTATATAGTTTCCCTTGGGGGAATTCAGTAGACACAGCATAAAACTGATCTTTAAAGTTCTAAAAGCTTTTTATAGAACTGGCTTCCTAGCTCTTTAAAGCCTTTTGACTTTTGTTTGGCTCAGGGAATTACAAGATGATTATGAAATTCTTTTTGTATCTCTTATCATAAAACAGGCTCTATGTATCTTAACATATTATAGAACAGGAACGTGACTGATTTGGCAGGCATTGAGTCACTTATCCTGATCTGGTGACCTTGCAAAATAAAAATCTTCCCATTGTAGAGGTAATAATATTGAGCCCGGAAAATTTACTACTTTCTCCAGGAGAAGAAAACTGCAGCTAGAGAACAGATCAACTTAAAGCCTGGTAATACTTTACTCAAAGCACGGTAATATGTTTGTGTGTGCATGTAAAATCTCTAAAATGATAGTACAGCCAAGGCTGTATCTTTTTGTTTCCAGTAATTTTACCATAGTTGAAGATGGGAGGAACCTATACATTTCTAATATTAATTTATTAGTTTAATGTATAGAGATATAACTATGTATTTTTTAATTAAAAAAACATTAAAATTCAACCATTATACATATACTATGTTCCCTGTAGAAAAATGAGGAAATGCAAATACATTGACATTTATACATAAATCAACCATAAGATACATGACTTTTTAAACAAATGAGCAAATATACAGGACCTACCCCATTTAGTTACACCTCCTCTGAGTACAGTTAGAGAGAATTCACACTTTCAATTATTTATAATAATCCCAATTATCTATAACTACTTTTATAATTGGAAGAAGCACCAGGTAGAGATAGAACAGCAGAATCATAACAGAGATTAGAATGAGCAGCTGAAGTAGCCAAGATCAGAAGTGATTAGGAAGTCACAATTCTACCAACTGTGGAAAAGATATGCAAAGAAACAGGCAGGAGATGGTGTAGCTTTGTCCCCTTAAAAGCACTGGTGTTCAATTTTGTAGTACTTCCAATGACTATGTAATGAACATTGACTGTGCACCAGTATGGTCTAGGCACCGGATTACAACAATAAATAGCAAAAAAACCCATAATTATTTTAAAAAGTGTATATTCTGCCTTTACAGACATTTGTAAATATTCTATGTTATTTTAGGTCGTGATAATTTTTATGGAGAAGACTACCATGCCTCCCAGCTTGTCTGGGACAGTTTGGATTTATGCCTGTTTTCCTGCTGTGATTATTAAGATTGCCTCTTTTTACTCTCAAAAATGTCCCAGTTTTGGTGACCCTTTCTGTAAAAGAAATTTCAAAACAATGATAATATGAAAATATGTATGGGAGAGGTTCTTTTGGATTGGATGGTCAGGAGATGTCTCAGTAGGTGACATTTGAGCTGAGAATTAAAGTAATCACACAGCTCTTAAGGGTGAATTTGAATTTGACAGGGGAAAACTATGTAGTCAAACAAAGATGTAGTTCAGATTCTAACAAATCTGGTTTTATACCTTAACCCCAGCACACCCTAGGTTTGGTACTTCGGGCTAGGCTCCCTGTGAGATACTCAATAGTATAGCTTAAGTCTAATAATGTGATGCAGAAATGAACACATTAAATTATATGGGCAAAGACACATATTTATTTATGATATCCTCTCACCACACCATAAGGAAATAATCTATATTTTAAAGCAACTACTGTGCAGTAAACACTGTGTTTGGGTTCAGCTGGATAATTAAGTATTACTGGTTGAGTAGCCCTAATTCAAAAATATGAAATCCAAACTGCTCCAAAATCTGAACCTTTCTGAATGCTCAATGGACACTCAAAGGAAATGCTCAGTGGAGCACTTTGGATTTCAAGTTTTCAGATTAGGAATGCTGAACCAGTATATATTCTGCAAATATTCCAAAATCCAGAAGCGTCCAAAAACCAAAACACTGTTGATTCAAGCATTTCAATGATGAGATACTGAACCAGGTTTTCTGTCATTTAGAAGATCCTGATCTACCTGAGATACAACTTGAACACCTGAATCTGTTCAATATACAGGGTTGACTAGTAATTAAATGCTGAACAATATGGGACAGACAACTTGTACTATCAGAGCTCAAAAAGAAAATAAATCAATATACATCACAGAATGAAGCAGGGTTCCAAGGAAAGAAAACAGGATCTGAACAGGTGTTTAATTGATAAAATGCAACATTTCCTACCTGACCACTCAAAAAGCCATGGAAATATTGCTCCAGACAAACAACAGGACCCTCTGTTGGGCTTGGCCGGTAGTTTCTGCAGCAATCTGGATTGTGTGGACAATTTAGCTTTTTAGCAAAACTCCCTGTTCCTACAAATAATCCCACTAATCCTCTCTCTCCCCAGCTGCTTCCTTGCCCTTCCTGCTTGGCTCCCCTCTCATAAGCCTCTTTCTTTCTAATTTTTTCAGGGGAACATATTTTACAGTCTCGTTGCTTCACCTACCTTGCCCATTGTCCTTGCCTAAAACTGTCCTTGACTGAAATAGCAAGAGATAGTTTTCCTCTGCTTTTTGAAATCTTAGCATATGTTGGTTGGTTGCGTTAACTGCTTCATATTTATTTGCTGTACTGGCAGGTTGACACAGGGCAATTGGGAATCATGAAGAAATAGCTCAGCAGAACCACGAGATTCAGCTCTTAACAATCACTTAATAAATGTTGGTTGAATGGATAAATGGCTATTATAGTTATTGAAAACTAATAAAATTAAAGCCAAGTGAGTTTAAAAATTGCAGTCATTTATATAGGTTGGTTTCTATTTATTCCTAATTACCAGGAAGCATATAATGATTAGGTATTTCAATTATCTTTAGTGAAAATTTAATTTGAATAAAACTAACAGAACATCCTATAGATACCAGATCAGTAATAGTGACAAATTTGTTAAATGTGTGCCAGCAACAGAAATAATTATACAAAGATCCCCATTTTGCAGATGCGATGACCCAGCTTAGAGGGGTCATCTAACTGGTCTTCCCAATTGTGGGGTTAGGAATGAAGCTGGAATTCTGACACAGCTCTATGCTGTGCTGTTGCCTCTCAGAAGGATGACTGGGGGTTGAGCAGAGAGAACAGCTCTCCTGGAACACATTTTCAGAATACAAACTTTTTTCAGTTACAATGTAATATATGTATATTATTGTGATTAAGACTATGATGAAAAGACATTAGAAGAAGCAAAACAAAGCCTAATAGTCCGGATATGAGACAAGTAAAGAAGGGTGTCAAGTGACGAAATGCTTTTTATGATGATATATACAATGATGAAATGCTCCCTTATGCCAAACCTTGGCACAGTCCTTCTATGCCCACCCTGGCCACTCATTCAGTCCTACTCTCAGATTTGTTCTTCCTGAAGTTGGAAAATAATGATTCATTGGCCATCCTCAGCCATTATTATATGTTGATTCACTGCAGGGCTTTATCTGCCCTCCTCTAAAAACATAAAGTGAACATTAGCCCCAAATAAAGAATATCTTGGGACATCCTGATGCCACTGCTATATCTCTATTAGGCAGGAGAAATAGATAACCTTAGGCACAGAGCCATATTTTGCAGGGACTTGCTAAAAACTGATTTGTTGGCAAAACTAGTTTATATTGCATATATATGTATATGTGTGTGTGTATATACATTGTACATACGTGTGTGTGTATATATTGTACATACACACACACACACACACACACACCCCTCAGTGATGACCTGTGTCATGGTCAGTTGGACTTTTCTTCCACAGTTAAGGGAAGTTCCTCAGATCTTATCTTCCCAAGCCCACAAAAATATCCCAAGACTGGAAAAACAGTGTTGGAGAGAAAATAAACTTCGTCCAAGAAAAGCTGTTGATATGGTTTGGATGTTTTGTTCCCTCCAAATCACATGTTGAAATGTGATGCCCAGTGTTGGAGATGGTGCCTGGTGGGAGGTGTTTGGATCATGGGGGTAGATCCCTCATGAATGACTTGGTGCCTTCCCCAGTGTAATGAGTTACTGACAGATCTGATTGTTAAAAAGAATGTGGGACCTCCCCTCATCTAGCTTCCTCTCTTGCCATGTGACACATCTGCTCGACTTTCACTTTCCACCATGATTGTAAGCTTCCTGAGGCCTCACCAGAAGCCAGGCAGATACTGGTGCAATACTTGTACAGCCTGCAGAACCATACGCCAAGTAAATCTTTTGTCTTTATAAATTACCCAGCCTCTGGTATTCCTTTACAGCAATGCAAAACAGAGTAACACAGACGTCAACGTGCCTAACAAACACAAACCACAGCAACATCTCACTGAGTTGTAATAACATCTTCCCATAATAACAAACATCACATTAGTTTCAAATATCATTTAATTTAGCTGATCATAATGACATTCTCTCGGAATACAGAGTCAATCTGTTTGAACGTATAGGTTTGCTTTACTTCTGGAATGTAAAAAAAAAATATACAGAGAAATATTTGAGAGGAGTTTTACGGTCAAAGTAAAAGATAAACAATGATAGTGAACGATGTGGTAGAATGATAGGAACCTCTGCATGACCCAGAGATACGATTAGCTTGCTCATGCCACCTACAATATCTTTTGAGGGGAAGCGACATGACCACTGCGACAAATTTTAAATAAAAAGGCCCAGTCAGTGGTTATACCAGCGGTGAGTGAATATAAAATAATCAATACTGCTATGAACATATTTCTCCTGCTTAGAGTAGCTTTCCTGCAGGTTTCTAGGATGGGGTCAGACAATGGAAGCAGTAGCAGAAACTCTGAAAGTAGGAGAAAAATGAGACCAGCATTTTTTTCTTCCCTGAGCTTTCTTCCTATCAGGCCTCTGTGGGTAGGCTATATCCTGTACTCAAGGCCGCCACTCTGGAAGCTTTCTGGACACAGTTTTCCTCTCCAGGCTCTGGAAGTGGTTCCTATCTCTTGCCTCTTCAATAGTTCACTGTTACCAGCTGGAGAATACACATGACTCCTTATTGCTCCAATACAGAGTCACTTTATCACATTCTTTTCTGGAGTGTAAGATCTCGTTCCTGTCAGAAACAGAACTAATACAGATCACAATCAATGTATAATATCCTCTAGTCTTTGTCTTGTATCATGAAACTTAAACATTTCTTTAAGTACTTAAACGATGCACTGATTTGTAAGTGCTGAAATTTCTGGTAAGAAAGCTCTGATTACCTTTAGCAAGAGGGGCAAATGCAGCTTTTCTTTTCTTTTCTTTTTTTTCTTGAGACAGAGTTTCACCCTGTTGCCCAGGGTGGAGTGCAATGGCATGATCTTGGCTCACTGCAACCTCTGCCTCCAGGATTCCAGCGATTCTCCTGCTTCAGCCTCTTGAGTAGCTGGTACTACAGACGCCCGCCACCATGCTCAGCTATTTTTTCATATCTTTAGTAGAGAAGGGGTTTCACCATACTGGTCAGGCTGGCTTGAAACTCCTGACCTGGTGATCCACCTGCCTCGGCCTCCCATAGTGCTGGAATTACAGGTGTGAGCCACCGCACAGGGCCAAATGCAGCTCTTTCTACGAATATGAGCTCTTCCCTTTAAACCATGTGCAACATATTGATTAGTTTAGCCAATCAGTAAACAAGTGAGTTTTAAGAGTTTACCACGTCTAAGACTATGAGATCAGACCACTTACTACTTTAAAGTTATGACAATGATAAAAACAGTCTTCTTTGGGAAAGAAGAGGCTTTAACCCTGCAAGCTTACCTAATATGCTAATTATAGGAAAAAGAACATAATTTGCAATGTAATAAAACATTAACATGCAAATTTCTTTCTGAAATTCAAGACGGCAACCAGTTACCTATATATATAAGTGTTTTGTCTGTTTAATCAGGGATCCTGTAATCAGATTTGGCAGAAATGGCAGATTATAAGAAGATTAAGCAAGACTATGAATTCTCCACAAATGTCCCTTTAATCCTGATTATAAACTTAAACAGGACAAAATAATTATCCTGATAAAGTTTAAAATGTAAACTCTGTTGGGAAAAGTAACAGTGCCATAAATTCATTGGCAGTCAAGTGTAAACATCATTTTTCTTTGCTTTCTTTTTGCTTGAGAATAGATTTCGATGGAAGAAATAGCACAAGAAAACAGTGTAACATGGTGGTATTTTATATGTATTTGAATAATGCAAATTTTACATGATGCTATATGAAATATAATCTTGTTTTATCAGCAAAATTGGAAAGAATTGATTAAAAAGTTGAAAAAAAATCAGGAATAGCATAATGTCAGAGCAGGCAGGCCAAGAGAATATAAACTATTTGACTGCCACATGCCAGGGCCACTTGAACTGGGAAATAGAAAATCCTGTCATTTTATTTTATTTTATTTTATTTTATTTTATTTTATTTTATTTTATTTTATTTATTTTTTGCCAAGATTCAGCTTGAATTTTGCTCGTGTGTATTTATGTGAGGTCTTTAGGGGCATATCCTTTGTGTGAGATGTGTCTGCCCTATGTGTAAATGTGGCTGGCTGGGGGATGAGAGAATACATAGGGGAGAGAGGTTGGAAATACAATTCTCTGTTCTATCATCTCCAGGGGGGAAGAAGAGAACGGAAAATGGAAGGACACATGGCCAGAAAAAAACTTTAAGTCTCTGATTTTGCTTAGGATCACCTCTTACCTTCTCTTCAGACTTCAAAAATGTAGTATAAAAAAATATTTAAGGCCGGGCATGGTGGCTCATGCCTATAACGCTAGCACTTCGGAAGGCCGAGGTGGGTGGATCACCTGAGGTCAGGAGTTCAAGACCAGCCTGGCCAACATGGCAAAACCTTGTCTCTACTAAAAATACAAAAATTAGCAGGGCTTGGTGGTGAGTGCCTGTAATCCCAGCTACTCGGGAGGTTGAGGCAGACAGAATTGCTTAAAACCTGGTAGGCGGAGGTTACAGTGAGCTGAGATCGCGCCACTGCACTCCAGCCTAGGCAATAGAGCGAAATTCCGTCTCAAAAAAAAAAAAAGTAAGTATTTATATGTCTAGCCTGTGGTGACTTGTCCCACAATACTTCAATGATGTCAAGTTTAAGGCTGGAAACCACTCAATGAAAACTTGTGAAACATATGTCAAATGTGCACCATCTCTCTCTCTCATCCTTTGATCTAAAGCTCTCTACTTGATGGAATGACGAATTCTTACCTCCTACTTTTAATAATTTCACAAAATTTGAAATACTTTAACCCAGTAGTTAAACAGCAATTCAGTGTTTCACAGAATTTTGGGGTTTAATTTGCTTTTGCTTCCCTTAGGTGGAGAATTGAACTTGGACATGCCTATAACTTTCAGGCCTGAAGCCTGAAACAGAGCTCCAGGCAATAACCACCACACACATATATTTGGGGAATTCTTGTTAATAGAAAAATGTGTTCAGGTCTTGACTTTTCAAGCAAACAACGTACAGAATATTGAAAAATGTCAAAACAACCTTCAAATAAGTACCCTAAAACATGACAATACTAAATTTTGCACGTAAAGAAGAAACAGTTCAAAAACATGATATCTGAAATAACATTCATCCTTCTCAATGGGGTGGCATTCATATGATAGGGTGTTGTATGGGTTCCTACGATACACAAATCATTCATATGATAGGGTGTTGTATGGGTTCCTATGATACACAAATTGCCCACTGATAGAAGCGTCATATTCTTGGAGCAATCCTAAGACCTATCTCCATTTATTTAGGTGTACAAGAATATATTGGGTAGCATGAGCCCCATCTAGAATTGAATGTAATATGGTACATCAAGAGGCAGGTCTCAAACTGAGAAGAAAACAGGATACTTGATCCTACAATGAACTGAGGTCATTAACTTGTAATATTTGCATATGGATTTCTGTGATTTACTATACATAACAAATAAATTTTTTAAATGCTTGTGTTTTTATGATTAATACAGACATTACATATGTTTGTAAAATACACTCTTTGAGAAGTGATTTGCCATGATAAAAAATATGTAGGAAGTTTCAGGGAAAATAGATGTATCTTATTTTAGCTGGACAAATCTTTACCTTTGAATCTGTACTCTTTAAAAAACTTATTTTAGAAATCAAATTAAATTTTTAATTTGTAAGCAATCCTAGGCATTGCCAAAACTTACATGAAAAGCTCTCACTAAAGGAAACTGCTTTTCTCTAACTTGTGATAACACTAATAAGACAAATTGAAGGAAAGTTTGTATCCACAAAAGTTTCTTTGCACTTCCAATGTTCTATGTTTATATAAATGGCCCATTTTGGCATCAAATGAGAAGCAGCTGTCAAAAATAAAATTATATATTTCAGAATTAACCTGTTTTCAAATGTAAAACAAAATCACTATTTCCTCAGATAACATGATTGACCAAAAAAATAAAAATAAAGGGATTGTTGGTAAAAAGAAAAAAATCACCCAAGACATGTTCGTGCTGTTTTAAATTTTTGATAACTACAAAGATGCATGCTGATTGCTCAGGATACGATTAGCAGCTGCCTGCATATCCAACTTTAAAGGAAATTTTTTAAGCTAGTTCAACTCCGTTTCCTACTTCTTCATTAATTACTTAGCTAAAGGACTTGAAAATGTCCTAATGAATTTTACATTAGACTCTGCAATATCAATGGTGTATATTACCACAGCATCTAGCAAATGCATAAATTGACTTTTCCAAGTAGCATTTTGAGGAGTTGTAAAGATTCTGGCTGGATATCACAAAATGTAGTATTAGAGACTGAGCCGAAAAGAATTTTTACAAGAAACAGGTTGCTGTAATCACATTTCTCAGGTCATAAATCTATGTTACTACTTTATGATAATCTGTCGGTCCTTGTTCTCAAAGTTCAAAGATGCTGTGCTTCTTTTTGTTTCTCCTGTAGTTCAAAAAGAAAGCAATCCCACTTAAAGTGATTTCTAAATATGCATTGAATAAAGCTTAAAATATTGCTGCTATACTAGCTTTCCATAATTTCCATATAATAAAGTACCATCCAGTGATAAAGTACCAACCACAGTAATTTGGATTTAATACCTATGGTTTACAGCTTCACAACCACTTACCATTTTTGTAAAATTCTTTGAAATCAAAAGTTTAAGAAAACTATTCAACAAACAGAATGAGCTAGACAGGCAGAAAACTGCACCTAAATCCAGTTAGAAACAGATAGAACCTTAGGATTGCCCTATCAGAGAGGAAAGGACAGACAACCATGGAAACCTCATGGAAAGCTTTCTTTTATAAAATATTTCTCTAGTTTCATGGCAAGGTGAAAGATCACCTCTTGCTCATTTTCAAATGTGCCATGATACCATAAATGGTACATCATCCTTACTTGAATGTTGAAAGCGACTATGCCGGTAACGTCAAAGTCATAGTGATGGGACTAAACATTTGTAATCTAAAGGTGAAGACCGCATGAGAACCACCACAGAGCTCCGAGCTGGCAAAAGTCAGATACAGACTCTCAACGATTATTCCTTAAAGAATATCCAAAGTCACCACAATTCACATTACCTAAAGATTAAAATGGGGATATTAACAGGAAATTAACATTAGGATATTAAAAATCCTCTTAATATCTATTAATATTTAATGAGGCTCTCTAAAATCATTTGATTGTCAGTTATTCTCTTAAAATGGTTTTCCCTTATTACACTAACATAATTGCATATGCAGTTTTGTTAATTATCGTGAAGACTTTACTTTCTTAGGTAAAATGTTGCTCAAATTCATCTCTCAGCTTTATATCAGCACATCACCTCTTGCTCATTGTCAAATGTGACATGATATCATAAATGGCACATCATCCTGACATCATCCTTACTTATTTACAGTGTGTGAGTTTCTTTACTCTTTTTTTTTCTCTTCATTTAAAGAAGACAAATACAGGTCAGTATTTGAAAAATAAAGCTCACAACAGTTCTTTACGACCAGAATCAAAGTATGGTGTTCTATTAACCAAGATTTGTCTCTCAGAAGTTTGATGGTCCGTTAAAAATATATATATTATCAGTGTCAAGTAATTTTGGTCCCACCTGTCACTAACTTAATGACGGCATTGCCTAGGAATTTCATGGGCAACAAAACTGTTGGTTTAGCCTCATAATTTTGGCACATTTTAAAAATACTTTCTTGCTATCAACACTTAAGATTTAAATAGAGTTTCTATTTCAATCGTGCAAATTTTTAAACACTGAAATCCACTGCAATGAAACAAATATCAAACCTCGCATGGACATTTTACTCTACAGCTGTTTTCATATTTTGCTCACAATTTGCAAGGAACTCAGAGATCCAAAAGAAATATCCTTAACTCTTTCACGGCCAAGCCCTATGATCAAACACACTGGAAATAATCTGTGGATTATAATAATCAAAGAGTTCTAGAGAATTTCTAAATATCTGCAGGAAGAAAATCTGTGTGCTTTTCCAGTAAACTGCAGCAAGCAGGAAAGAAGAGAAAAACCCCTTGCACGATCATGTATTTAAAAAAAAAAAAAAAATCTTTCTACTCTGCAGATACTGTTTCCTGAAATTTACCAACAACACTGTCTTGAAGACATAAAAAAAAATACATCCACAGAATTCAGTTTTACCCCTAAAAGAGCTGCACTGCACACATTTTTAGAAACATAAATCTCAGCAAATACAGTTGCATTTTATTGACAACATTAAAAATAATCACAACAAAGAAATAGTGAGTCTTTCCTATTCCATTTCAACTTCATTACCATGCTCTACTAGCCTCTATTAAAAAAAAAAAAAAAGTCATTACCTGTATGAAGAGAACCTGTTAATAGTCTGAGAAGGTACTGGGCACATTTCAACATTTCCCGTTTACACCGCTTTCTACAGCCACTCATCTTAAGCAACAAGGTATTCCTCTGAGGAGAGCCAGAAGTCTTTGCCAATAATAATAATAAAAAAAAGACAGTCTCTGAGGAGAAACTTCTGTCTCAGTTTATGCACAGGCTGCCTTACAACTCCTGTGGAATTAGCTGTTAGCGCCTCAATCAGAAATTCCTTTAAAATGCTAGAGAAGCCAGATACAGCTACAACAGTAACAGGGAGGTGAGAAAACACGGCTTCTCAGTGTGGTGACCAAGTTCTTCTGTGGCAACAGATAGGCTGCCGGTTCACACTTGTAGTATCCCAGCTCTGGTTCGGCTCGGCATCCCCTCTCCAGAAGCAGTTGCAACCTCACAGACCATTCAGAGGGAGGCGGGGCCTGTGATGCCAGCTCATCAGTGAATCAGCATGTAAGCAGGTGAGAAGACAGATGACAGGTCACTGGGTCTGAAACCCTTCGGATACCAATAAAGGGAATGTGTGAGTGCACTCCAGCCTGCTGGGGAGGAATCTCAGGGCCCGAGGCTGTACAAAATGAATGATTCCCAAAAAAAGGAGGTGGGGAGAGGGAAGTATGCTGCTCAAGGTCAGACATCAGACAACTCCCTGACACGGTGTTAATCAGATTCAGGAAGGCTACATGGGGGAAAGGCTCATGTAAGAAGCTGACCCTGATTCTAAACAGACTTGACGATTTACCACCACCTGGGGACAATGCTATTTTGTCAGGGATAAATGTATTCTTCATGGGCTTAGAGGTAGAAAATAAGCTGTTTCTTAAAACTGGCTACATTTTCTGCACAGCGCACAGGCTCAGGTATTTGGAAATTAGGATATATAATTGTCTCCTTTAAAACACAGTAGCCTAGAAACCACAAATCTTAAGCCCTCTACATTGCCTCCAGGCAACAGAGCTCCAAAACTAATTTGGTGTCTTGTCCTAAGAGAAGGAAGTGCCTCAGTTTCTTCATATTTCAACAAGGCTAATACAACCATCTCCCTACCAATCAACTTTTTAAAAGTTAATAGCCAGAACAATGGCAAGGATTTGCAATTTTCACAAAGTACTTTCCCTTTAAGACACTGGGAAAGAGGCAGTTGCTGTGGAAGCCAGAAAACTACAGGCTTGCCTTCTCTGAAAAAGCGGTTTTCCTGAATTCTTAAGTGCCTTAGGCAGTTTTTAGGATTCGTCTATACTCTTAATTTACACTCCTAGAGTTTTTTGTTTATTTTTGTTTGTTCTGTATAAACATAAATATTGTATCTGTGAGATTTAGCACAGATGGGGCCATATTTTAAATCCGAGACAGGTCTTTTGGCTTCTTATTCTGACAGCTGCAATAATTCTAGTTGAAACTGATAATTCCCAACAATACTACATAAGAAACGATGTTCTTCTACACTAAAGAAAGAAGCACTCCTGGACTCACAGACTGAAACACATTGAACAGAAACTCATTCTCTTCTAGAACTCTTCCCCATTCCCATCAGTCTCAGGGGTCTAACCAGGCTAACCATTTAAATGGAATAACAACGCATGCTTTCTAGGAATTTTCAGAACTTTAATTGAAAGTATTTAAGATATAAATAGACTCATACACAAAGATCAGCAACATGCTTTTTGAAATTCTTTCTCCTACGCATTTATCATGAGTGATGGCATCCCTAAGTTTGAAACAGGCAGGAGAAATACACAATCGTAGTTCAACAGTTGGTTTAATCAGTTGAACATTCCATTACCTTATCTCCAAAAGTGGGAATAGAATGCATATTTTATTTACTTGTTGGAGAGTAAAATAAGATGGGAATGGACAACGTTAAGCACAATACTTTTATTCATAGATGTAGCAATTATATACTGAGAACCTATTATGTTCTAGACATGGTTCTATGTGCCGGGAACACAGTGGTAACTGAGAAAGGCAAAGCCTCTGTTCTCATGCAGCTTACACCTCAACAAAGAAAACATCAAGTTACCAAATAATAAGAACATATCCCACATGAGTCAGTGTTGTTGAACCAGGAGAAAACATTAAAACCAGCTGGCAGAATAGAAAGTGAGTAGGTTGAGAGGTCAGGAAAGAGATCTCTAAGAAAAGAAGTTAAGCAGGAGTTTACATTACAAGAAGGAACTGACCGTGAGATGTTTAGGGTAAAGGGCACCTTGGGTGGAGGAAACAGCTTGTGCAAATACCCCAAGCTGGGAATGAGCTTGG
Source organism: Theropithecus gelada (assembly GCF_003255815.1). Classification (NCBI taxonomy): domain Eukaryota; kingdom Metazoa; phylum Chordata; class Mammalia; order Primates; family Cercopithecidae; genus Theropithecus; species Theropithecus gelada. The sequence continues at coordinate 20,579,232 of NC_037672.1, forward strand.
CATCCTTAAGGAACAGAAAGAAGGGTGTGGCTGCTGAAACATGCTGAGCCAGGAGAGACTTCGGGGAGACATTTTCATGGATGACGTCGGGAGCTACAGTAGGCAGTATGTGAAGCCTTATAGCTGGGGTAAGGGATTCAGATTTCAGGCTTTTTGCCAGAAAGCCACTCTAGGGAATATGGGACTTGTGTGATCTGCCTGCTATGTAAAGGATGAACTGCTAGGGAGCAAGGGAGGAAAAGGAACACATGAGAGGGAGCGTCACAGTGGTCCAGGTGAGAAACAATGGTGGCATAGCCTGGAGTGGAAATACAGGTAGTCAGTTTCTGGATATAATTGAAAACAGAATCAGTATAGTTTGGTACACTGAATAGGGACATGAGGGAAAGAAAAAATTAAGGATGAATTAGTTTGGGACATGAATAACTGAATGGGTAAATTTAATGAGTTGATGACATAGAAATGCTATGGATTGCTGGATCGTATGGTAATTCTGAGTTTTTTGAGATCCTCCATACTGTATTCCAAAATAGCTGTACTATTATAATTTACATTCCCAATAACAGTATACCCAGGTTCCCTTTTCTCTGCACCCTTAGGATACTTGTTATCTTTTGTCTTTTGTCTAATAGCCATTCTAACAGATGTGCAGTGATAGATCATTGTGATTTTAATTTGCATTTCACTGATGATTAGGGATGTTGACTGTTTTTTCAGGAACCTATGGGTCATTTGTATGTCATCTTTTGAGAAATGCCTGTTCAGGTACTTTGCCCATTTTTTAAATCGAGTTATTTGTTTTCTTGCTATTGAGCTATTTGAGTTTCTTACATATTTTGGATATTACCCCTTATCAGATGTATGGTTTGCAAATATTTTCTCCCAATTGTGGGTTATCTTTTCACTGTGTTTTTGTTGTTGTTTTTGATTTTTGCTGTGCAGAAGCTTTTTAGTTTGCTGCAATTTCATTTCTCTATTTTTGCTTTTGTTGCCTGTGCTTTTGGGGTCCTTTATGAGAAATCATTGTCCATACCAATGTCCTGAAGCTTTTTCTCTATATTTCAGTAGTACCACAGTTCCAGGTTTTACATTTAAGTATTTAACCTATTTTGAGTTAATATTTTTGTAGATGATGTGAGATAAAGGTCCAGTTTCGTTCTACATATGGTTATCCAGTTTTCCCAACACCTTTTATTGAAGACACTGTCCTTTCCCCATGGTGTGTTCTTGGCACCTTTGTCAAAACTACTTCTGGGGATATATATAAAAAATTGAAATTAGTATGTCAAAAAGATATCTGCATTTCCATGTTCATTTCATCATGATTCATAATAGCCAAGATATGGAAGCAATCTAAGTGTTCATCAACAAATGAATAAAAAAATGTGGTATATATACACATTGGAATAATACCTAGCCTTATACAAATTAGGAAATTCTGTCATTTGTGGTAATAGGGAAGAACCTCAAGGATGTTATGCTAAGTTAAATAAGCCAGGCACAGAACGACGAGTATTGTATGATCTCACTTATATGTGGAATCTAGAAAAGGTGAACTCATAAGAACAAAGAGTTGAATGGTATTTACCAGAGGATGACAGGGAAGGGCTGATGGACAAAGGAAGAATGTTGGTCAAAGGGTACAAAGTTTCAGCTAAACAGGAGGAATAAATTTTATTGATCAATTGTACAATGCAATGACCATAGCTGCTAATAATGTATATTTCAAAATTGTGAAGAGTAGATTTTAACCATTCTCACCACAGAAAGATAAGTAGGTGAGGTAATCAAATTGTTAATCATCTTGATTTAATCTTTCTGCAATAACCACATATATCAAAACATCATATTGTACCCTATAAATATATGCCAAGTATTATTTGCCAATTAAAACCTTAAAAATATAAATAAATACAAATTAATACTGTGTGTAGTCTTCTAGAGTTAAGAGAATCGACAGATCTGCTTTAGATATATTAGAATTTAGATATCTATAATGTACTCAAAAATTAAGATGGATGTTTCAAGTCATTTAAAAATACATTTTTGTTGTTGTTCTGTTTTTTTGAGATGGAGTCTCACCCTGTCACCCCAGCTGAGTATAGTGGCATGATCTTGGCTCACTGCAACCTCTACCTCCTGGGTTCAAGCGATTCTCCTGCCTCAGCCTCCTGAGTAGCTGAGATTACCGGTGCCCGCCACCACGCCTGGCTAATTTTTATATTTTTAGTAGATATGGGGTTTCACCATGTTGGGCAGGCTGGTCTCAAACTCAGGTGATCCACCTGCCACAGCCTCCTAAAATGCTGGGATTACAGGAGTGAGTCACCACGCCCGGCCTACTAAAAATACTTTTTAAAATGAGAGATAAAACCAGAAAACCTACAAATGTCAAAAGGATAATAGATATGTTGGTCAATGCAGGCTGCTACAGCAAAACACCATAGTCTGTGGGGCTAAAACAACAGACAATTTCTCACAATTCTGGAGACTGAGAAGTCCAAGATCGAGGTGCCCGAATATTCAGGTTTTGGTGACAGCCGTCTTTCTAGCTTGTAGAGTGCTGTCTTCTCTCTGCATCCTCACACGGAGGAGAAAGAGAGAGATGCAGTATCTTCCTCCTCTTATAAGGACACGAATTCTATTGTGAGCACACTACCCTCCTGACCTTATCAAAACCTAATGACCTCCAAATGTCGCACCTCCAAATACAATGACATTGGGAGGTTAGGACTTTACATATAAATTTGTGAGCAGGAAAAACAAATATTCATTCTGTAAACAACCCTACAACATATTTTTTTGTGAATTAGATGAAATGGAACAATTCCTTAAAATATGCAAACTAAAATAATTCAGCAAAGATTAAATAGATAATTTGAATAGCTTTATACCTGTTAAGTAACTTTAATTTACAATTTTATACAATTTTCCATTAAAACCTTCAGACCACATGGTTTCACTGGAGAATTCTACCAAACATGTAAAAAAGAATTAACACTTATTTTTCACAATCTCTTCCAGAAAATAGACAGGAGTTAATACTGCATAATTCATTTTATGAATACAGTATTGGCATGACACAAAAACTACAGAAAGACAATATCACAAAAAAGTAAAGTACAGACAAATATTTCTTACAAGTATGAACTCCAAAATCCTTAACAAAAAATTATCAAAGATAAATTAGCAATACACAAAAAGAAATACGTATTATAACCAGGTAGAGTTCATTCTGCGGATGGCAAGTCTGGTTCAATATTTAAAAAATCAAAGTAGTACATCATATTATCAGGTAAAAAAAAAGAATCATGTGATTATATTCATTGATGCAAAAAAAACGCATATGACAAAATTCAAAACTCATTCATGATTAAACTGCTTCACTTTGATAAAGAACATCTACAAAAACCTACTAATAACAGTATGATTAATGGTGAAAGGCTGAGTGCTTTCACCCAAAGATAAGGATCAAGACAAAAAAGTGCTTCGATCAATGTTATTCAACATAGTGTTGGAAGTACTAGCCAGTACAATGAGGTAAGAAAAGTAACTTAAAGGCATACAGATTGTAAATAAATAAACAAAATCTTTCCATTTGCTGATAAGATGATTTTCTACATACAAAACCCAAGGAATCTATACAAATTAAAATTTCTAGTATAAATTAATGTCTTCAGGAATGTCATAGGATACTAGCTAAATATTCAGTTATGCTACTTGAAAAAATCTGTTGTACTAGCAATGAACATACGGGCACTAAAATTTAAAACACAATATCATTTACAACGACTCAAAAAATGAAATACTTTGGTGTGTGTCAAACAAAACATATACAAGACTTGTGTGCTAACAATTACATAATCTCTGATAAAATATAAAAAGATGCTTTAAATACTAAATATAAATATAAATTATAATAAAATAAAATATAAAAAGATGCTTTAAATACTAAAGATGTCAGTTCTTTACTGCAACTGCAAGCCAAATTACCACAAGACTTCTAATATAGACAAGGTTTTTCAAAAATGTGTATAGACGTACAAAGGAACTAGAACAGCCAGCACAATTTTGAAAAGTAAGTCTTGAAATCAGGTAGAGCAATTTTAAGACTTACATGGCTACAGTTCTCAAGTTTGTGAGGTATGGTTAGAACAACAGATGAGCACATGGTTCACTGGTACAGAGCAGAAAACGCAGAAATAGAGCTACACAATTATGCACACCTAATTTTGACAAAGATGCAAGAGCAGCTATTCAAGAGAGGAAAGGCAGCCTTTCAACAGTGATGCTGGATCAAATGGACATCCATAGGCAAGAACCCAACCTTGGTGAAGATCTCACACCTTGTATAAATATTAGCTCAAAATACATCACAGGCTTAAATGTAAAATGTAAAACAGTTAAAGTTTTAGAAAAAAGAAAAGAAGAAAATCTTCAGAATCTAAGGCTAGGCAGAGTCCTTAGCAATGTTCATTGCTAGTAAAACAGATTTTTCAAGTAGTATATAATCCAAAAACATGAGCCATAAAAGGAGAAATTAATAAATTAGATGGCATCAAAGTTCAATACTTTCACTCATCAGAGACCCTGTCAAGACAATGAAAAGACAACATACAGAGTGAAAGTGAAATATCTGCAAACCACTTATCTGACAAAGGATTTGTATCCAGAATATATAAAAACTTTGAATATTCAACAATAGAGAAGCACACAATCCAATTAGAACATGAGCAAAAAACATGGAGAGTCATTTCATCAAAAAGGTAAAACAGATGGCAAGTAAGCACATGAAAAGATATTTAATAGCATTAGTAATTATTGAAATGCAGACTAAAACTACAATGAGTTATTACTACGTATCTATTAGAATGGCTAAAATAAAAGGAAAAATAGTGTCAAGATCAAATGTTGGCAAGAAAACACAGAAAAACTGGATCACTCATACATTGACAGTGAAAATGTAAAACGTTACAGTCGCTCTGGAAAACAGTCCGGTGGTGTCTTAAAATTCTGAACATACATCAGCTACAAAACCCAGCAATTGTACTCCTGAGCATTTATCCCAGAGAAATAAAAATTTATTTTCACACAAAAACCCGTACACGGATGCTTAGAGCATTTTGACTTGTCATGGTCTTAACCTGGAAACAACCTAGATGCCCTTTAATGGGTGGTCAAAGAAATTGTATATGTCCAAACCATGTGACACTACACAGCAATAAAACGGAATGAACTAGTGATAGACACACTTTAGATGGATCTCAAGGGAATTACACGGAGTGAAAATGCCTATCTCAAAAGATTACATACCACATGATTCCATTCATACAACATTCTCAAAATGACAGAATTACAAAAGTGGAGAACAGATTAGTGGGTACCAAGGATTAAGCAAAGGGTAGGGGGCAGAAGGAAGTGGATTCGCTATAAAAGCGCAACATGGCAGATCCCTGTGGTGATGGAAGTCTTCTGTATCCTTATTGTATCAGTGTTGATATCTGAGTTGTGATATTTTATTATAGTTTTGTAATACGTTGCCATTGCAGAAAACTGAGTAGTAAATTGTACACTGCATCTCTCTGTATTATTTGCTTATAATTCCACGCTAATCTATAATTATCCCCAAATAAAAATTTAATGAAAAATGTAATAAATAAAAAATTGTAAAAATACCTTTTGAGCCCCTTCTATGTGCTACTGTTTTAGGTGCTGAATATCCATGAGTGAATCCAACGGACAAAATTGGTGTCTCATGGAACTTATAATGGGAAACGGGGAAAGAAACGACAGAATAGGCAAAGGGACACTGAGCATGCTGAATGGAGGGAAGGGATGGCAGGGCATGTAAAGCAAGGTGATAACAAAAGTCCTCATGAGAAAGTGGGGATGTTTGCGTAAAATTTGAAGGTGGTGTATAAGAGAACCATGTAGATACCTGGAAAGTGCACATAGGTGCTTTCTCCGTATATGTAACTTTCTGTAGACCCTGGACAGTCACCTAATATTCTACAAATCAATCTGTTTGAGAAACCTTCTCAAAATCAGCCCTCTGTAGAAGGTTTATTTTTCACATTGAAGCCTAGACCACCAACATGATCAATATTTTCTCTAGGGAAAGCAATTACTAATCACCAATTGTGTTGGATGTGTGCAAGGATCCCACTGCCTGTATCTATGTATTGTTGGGGAGTGTGCAGGGAAAATAATGTTGTTTAATGCCATCCTCGGGAAAACACAAAACATAATTAGGAAGAGAACTATACAAATATCACAGAGTATTAGAAGACAAAAATATTCTTTTAATGATCAGATAATTTGGATTAGATATAACTACCACTAGCAGCAATATCAAGAATCAAGAGTTGCATGTTCAATAATAACAGATGTCTTTAATATTTCAGAGATGTTTGAGCAAAGCCACTGTCATTTACAAAGAAATATAAGTGAACAGCTCATAAGGGCTTAAAGGTTTTCTAGATAAAACCAGTTTTGGCACATGGTAAGGGGACTACTAAAATTCCTAACAGTAAAGTTACAGAAAACTTTAGTTTAAATGCAAACCGGCTCATCATGTGATAAGAACAAAAGGTTCCTTGAAGAGTGATGATTCCACAAGCAACTACTGGCCACGTGAAATAAGTTACAGAAGGACATAGAAGTGTAGGCTCATTTCAAGATATATTTCTCCTAATTGCATTTTGGAGGAAATGTTTTTCAGAGCAGCTCTTTTAGAGAAGGCCAAAGTCCAAATATATGAAATCTTAAATGCACTTAGATGATCCTCATTGCTCCTTAGAATGGAAAAATAAATGTGACGGATTGATTAAGGGAAGAAGGTTGGCTTCCCTTCAAGGAATGAGGAGTGTAGTGATTCCCAAGAAGACTCTTTTCACAATGGAGTTTTCTCGCAAAGACTGCTCCTCTCAAAACATCTTGGTGTATTCTGTGTATCTCAGTGGGAATAGACATTGTTATGCCTTTCAAATTGTCACAAGTTGCAAAATTAAACATGTGCAGCATAAAAATAGCACACCGTGGGGCTACAAAGAGAAGCAGAACAGAGCGTAGCGGCAAAGTCACAGGTTTTGAAAGTGGGTCTTGATAAAATATGAGACTGGCCACTGTCCATTAGAGAGGAACTCCCCAATGCCAGGTCCCTTATTGTTCCAGAAGCTGTTCCCCTACTTCAATGAGTAAAGAGTCTGCCACGACACTACCAACGTTTGCATCAACTTTGGTGATAGTTCTATGAATACGAAGCAAGTCAAAATCAACCCTACTGGCATGAGAAGTCCTCCTTTAGTGTGGTTAGGTCTAAATTGACCACAAACCGTACGATAAAGATTTTAGGTAATGCCTAAATAATGCCGCTGTTGAGGCTTTCTGCCATAGTCTAATGTCACACAATGAAGACTAAACCATTGAAAGATATGAGGATTCTGTATCACCTTGGGATTGAGTGTGACAATGTGAACGAATATTTACATGTAAATAGATTCACAGAAGTATCTACTAAATACAGATTATGAGCTTTAAAAAGTAAAACAAAACATCCTGGAGGGCCGAAGAAGTGAATTTTTTTCTAGAAGATGAGATTGAACAATTCTTTGTTTGGCTATGTTTTTAAGGAGAGCCACTGTTTGTTATTCATGAGTGTTCAGAAAAGTGTTTATGACATACTTGTAGATTTTGGACAAACAGTCCATTGGAAATGTGCACCAGGTAGAGCTGAGGCTCCATTGATGAGACCCCACCCACGTAAAACTCTGTCTGAAGTCCTCATTATTGTTGTGACAGGAGATGGAAGCAGATGTGTTTAGCTGAGGGAGAGCCCTGAGTGTCAGAGACAGATGCTTACATCACACTTAAATGAAAATAAAAATATGTTGGAGAATCCTGTCCAATGGAGACACGACTGGCATCATGGGCTCGGAATTTGGTTTCTGCGTCAGCATCCAGGACTTCAAAAAAGGAAAGGTTGAGGGGTCAGTAGGGTTAGGGGAGCTGAGTTTCCAATAATAGAGTTAGTTATACCTAGATTATAAGAAAAAAGGATGAGACATGTCATCAAGTCCAATATTCCATAAAATTAGGCTGACATTATCCTGAAACACACACATACACACACACACACACGGATAATGTCAGCTAATATATATATATATACACACACAATCAACTTATGAGAAATTATCTTTTTCCCACTCTTTGGTGGACCATTTAGAATAAGGAACTGGGGTTCTAATTTCACACTGGAACATAATAGCAAATTGTTTACCTTCACTCAGATGCATGTTCTCAGCTATTAGACCGTCATGCAGTCTCCTGCCTGACAAAACACATGTAGTTACAGGAAGTATTAAAATAGTATCCTACAAGTATATAACCATTTTAAAGTGTTAGTATATCAACTTTTTTTCTTTATTGAGATCCCTGGAGCTTATCCACTTAATTGTATTTACACTCCTACCCATTTTTTCTCAAAGTACAATGTTTGGCCTATTTGCATCAGAACCACCTGGAAGGCCTGTTTAAAACGCAGAATTCTTGGGCCCCGCCTCCAATATATAGACAGAATTTCTGAGTATGGGGTGAAGAGTCTTACAAGTCTGATATCTCCCGAGTTCTCAAAACACAGACTTTTGATAATCAAGGCGACATAAGCCAAATACCACCTTGGAATGAGAAGTCAAAGAAAAGCCAAAAAGCAAACTGAAGATGACAAAATTATGGCTCTATAAAGTCCCAATAACCCACGAGACATTTCTGCCTAAAGCCACCTGCAGACCACTGAACGGCTGGGATGTGGTCTTGGTAATGCATTCCCAGCCTTCCATTTCAAAACAAATCACAAGTGAGTCAAGGAAGCCTCATTTTCAGTTATATCAAAGGCAATCAATAGGCAGCTTTAAAACAATGAGGTTGCTCATTTGGCTCGAACAAAAGTCATCAACCGCAAGCAATCCTGTGGTGTCCATTGGAACCTAATGGACTCACACAGATTTGGTAAACTTTTTACAATATTTTATGTTGCCTTTTTACAATATTTTATAGATTAGCAAGTTACCTAATATTTAAAAACAATTATGCCACATAGGTGATTTAAACTTTCAAATTCAGCATGCTATTTTCTCCCCTTCCTTTATTAATTTTTCTGCAGATTAGTATTTGTTAAATTATGTTACATATACTACTAGACTAATATAAATATGGGTAAGCTGAACCCTAACAAAAAATATTTGTGTATATTTTTTAAGGCAGAGGCACAAAACTTTCTGTCTCATTCTCTTGGGAGGTGAGATCCCCCAAAAAACAATTGTGAGTCTGGGATAACTAAGTGAAGGACAACAGCATAATAAAAAAAGAATTAAAAAGAACAATAAATGTGCTGAACTACCCTTAACGCCCACCCAACATATACAGGTGATGAGTTGACTCAGTATATATTTATTGAGTTTCTACTTATCAGGTAGAGGTTGAGAGCTGAGTTTCAGATGATGTTAAGATACAAACTGAGTATTTGGAAATGATTATTTACCATTCAGAAGAAAGGTCAATGTTGAAGGTCACATGTTGATATCATTCCTGAAGATATAGCAATTAAAACTGAATATGGATAGAATACCTGAAGGAGACAGAGGTGCCTTACAGGCTGTTGTCACATTGTCTTCATTATAAATGGCACTGCCCTATTTTTCACTTGAAATTGAACTGTCTTACACTATTTCTTTGTCATAAACAGATACTAGTTTTTAAGAAAGAGAAGGTGCAAATAAAATTTTTTAAAAAGTTAAGATCATTAACAAAAAACAGTCTAAATATTATTTTAAAATAAGGGTGGTATCAAAACAGAAGTATTCTTGATTTGCTCAGTAAAAAAGATTTTGTTACTTATGTAAACTCCTAGAAACAGTAGAAGCAATGGTATTAGAGAATCGCAGAAACATACATACTCAGTGATGTCTTGTCTACACCAGGTTACAATTCTCTTTAGTGTGAGTAATCCCTTTTTGGGCTAAAATGTCCAGTGATGCTTTTATAACTACACTAATGCCATAGGCCAAATGCCAAAAGAGAAGCACATATCCTAGTCCAACAGCTAATAATTACTGACATCATATAATGACAACCACCAGAGCTGCCAGCACATGGAACCTTTAGATGAAATTGGATAGGAGGGCACACATTGGCATGCTGTGCTGGAAAACGTAGCAATAGAACAAGACATAACTGCTGTCATTCTTCCCAAATTATATATTCTTGTTTTGACTTACATAAGGCAAAATATTAGATTATATGGAAGATAATACCTCTTTAGTACTTCATCCTACACATCTAAATTCAATTTCGACTAGGTAAAGGCAGAGCTTGGCTCAGAAATCCTCTGTGCCTTCTGAATGTCCTTGAGTATGTCCTAAGGATTCATTTCCCAACAGCAGTCTGAGGACGATCACACTCACACACTCCCCTGGAACTTGCTGCCATACCCCCTTCTCATCAGAGAAGCATGATTAAATATTCAGGACCCTGCCATCGTGGTGCATAGCAAAGTAATGCAGGGCTCTGACCTCCTCCAGGAAAATCAGTCAGGGAACAAATGCATGACAACAGGTGGTACTAACTGTGTACTGTAACCGAAAACCACCTAATGCAGTTTTCATGTTACACACTCTCCAATACTCACTGCAGAAGATGTTGTACTAAAAGCTTTTTTAAATGCATGCTGCAAATTCACATGCAGATCCAACCACAGCTGACCTTCGGCTCCATGTGAACTCCGTAGCCAGCATGTGCCTGGAGGGGGAGGCAGTGGAATGAGCCCTGGACTGAGTCAGACTTGTGTCTGGCTCTCTCAAGGACTAAGGTTGGGCAAGCTGCTTCAGGTTTCAATCTCCTGATATGTAAAATGAAGGTATCATTTAAATAACATCTGTTATATGTTCCAATTCAAAAAAATCTAGAGATAGACTTCTAAATAGCATTAAAATCGCCAAAGAATGCCCTATAATGTGGATCCACTTCTGTTTACTCACCCTTACCCCTATTGATAAACTTTTAGGATGTTTTCAGTTGTACTGCTATTTCAAACAATACTGCAACAAACAGTCCTGTACACATATCCTCACAATATAAAGCTTTATTTTTTTCCACAGGTTAATATCATTAACTTAGAGGCATGCCTACTACCCATGGTTAAGTAAAAAAGCAAATTAAGAAGATACGTACATGCGATATGTATGATCCTATGTTTATGAAATAAAGCTACATTCTCTATAGGGGTATATTTCATTTGTATAAGATTTCAGCCTAAAGGAAGAGAAGAGATGCTATAAGAAAAAGGAAACAGGTTGGATGCCGTGGCTCATGCCTGTCATCCCAGCTCTTTGGGAGGCTCAGGTGGGCAGATCATGAGGTCAAGAGATTGAGACCATCCGGGTCAACATGGTGAAACCCTGTCTCTACTAAAAATACAAAAATTAGTTGGGCGTGGTGACACGTACCTGTAGTCCCAGCAACTCATGAGGCTGAGGCAGGAGAACTTCTTGAACCCGGGAGGTGGAGGTTGCAGTGAACTGCAGTGAGCTGAGATCTCGCCACTGCACTCCAGCCTGGTAACAGAGTGAGACTCTGTCTCAAACAAAGCAAAACAAAACAAAACAAAAAAAAGGAAAAGGAAACGGCAGCAAAATGGAAGTTCCCACAATATAGTGTTAATATTTAGAATATAAAACTAAAATGTATAAAAATATAAAATATTTTCATATACTGCTTTGAAAAAGAAATATAGATTAATAAAAAACTGATTTCATTAAGAGATAAAATATATAGGCAAATTTTAATTGGGTTCCTTCTGTTATTGTTTTTCATATTGTTTTTGCAGAAAAGTAACATACAAAAAGAGAAGTAATGAACCTGTGATGTGTATTTCCCTGAGCAGTTCCGGGGCTGCGAAATACCAATGATATTTACTTATTCTCTATGGGAAAGGCAGCAGGATGAGAAATTCTCCTGAACTGTATGAACTAATCTTCACAGGAAACTTTTTAAGTAGGTTTTATCATCCTTCAAAAAGGATAGGAAAACTGAGGCTGGGAAGGGTTAAGTAACTGGCCTATACTCATTGCAGCATAAGTATCATACTTTAAATGTGTTCTATTCTTTGCCTGACCCCAAACTGGTGCTCTGAAGCATTGTGGAACATCAAAACCCTCTCTGCCTTCCCTACAGCCCCCAAATTCTCCATTTTCTACTATGGGAGCTATTAAAATTACACTAGATAAACCTCTATTTTAAAAGTATTCAAAACAAAACACAACACACTTGCTTGGAACAATAACAATAAATATTACAGAATAATATCATCCTTCCCATTCTAAAATATTTTTAAAGAATATGATAACTTTATATGGGGTCCTAGATACCATACTGTATTTAGGGAATTTACCAAGATGGAGCTGGCTTTACTGTAAGTCAAGCAAAATGAGCTGGCTTTCTCATAAGCTGGGCTCAGTCTACTATTATTAGTTCTATATAGTGACTCCTCGTGTGCTAGTGAAACAGGATGGCGGGGGGCGGGGAACCTCCTTCCCATCTTTCACTAGCCTGAGAAGTATCTTTTCAATATTTTATAATTCTGCCTTTGGCAAAGGGCTGCTTATCTCCTGGGCATTCAGGCACATTTTGAAGATTTCCCCACAGCCAATAAGCACAGAATGATTATTCTCACAAAAGTTCTTAGGAAATGTCGCCTCTCCTGTGTCTCCTTCTTTCTAGATAAGCTCTCCCTATACCTTTCTCCTGAGATAGGCTAGAATCTCCCTTTTTACACTGCTGCAGAAACACTGATTCATTTCCATAAATGTTTACTCCAGCACCTATAGCATAGAGCAATGCTATGGACAAGTGCCATTGTGTGGGATTTAAAAGTACATTTTCCTTTGAGAGATTAAAAAAAAAAAAAAAAAAAAAAAAGCTGGTCATAACAGCAATTAGTCCAGTTGTTGTCTTCATTGCCCTCCTTTTTATTTCTAAGCATGATTCATTCAGGATATAAGATTGCATGGACAATCATTCCAGTACATGTCCATTCTATGGACAATCATTAAACACCTGGGAAAGATGAGGACCATCTTCTTCCTCCCTGTGTCTGATTCTCTTTCTGTCCCATCTTCTTTGCTTCCCCATTTCCTTCACTCTTTCCTTCCCTGTCCAGCTCCTAATGAATGCTGACTCAGACCATCTGTGCTTTCCAGGCCAGCTCTTTCACTTATTGCTCATGATTTTGGCCAAGCCATTTAAAATGTCTAAGCCTCAATTTCCTCATGGGTAAAGGAAGCTAATAATACCTATCTAACGGACCCACCCAATAAAATTCTTTTGAGAATTAAGTGGGAAAATGTATATTAAACACATTGGAAACTCTTGTCTACAGGGGATATGTCATCAATGGGAGTTGTTACTGTTGCTGTTTCTACTAGATTCCAAATTGAGAAGAAAATCTTTCTAAAGCAAGTATCCAGTAGAGTCAGGAGGAAGCATCTAAAGTTTCTGCAAGGACCATTACACATCTTCTTGAACAGTGCTGGTATGATTATTTGGATAACAGGAGATAGCACCATTTTAATTATTTTATAGGCAATATAGAAATATATCTGCACTTCTCTTTAAAAAATTACTAATACATAATAGTTGTATATTTTTATGGGGTACAAGTGATATTTTGATACCTGAATAGAAAGTGTAATGATCAAGCCAGAATGTTAAGGTTGTCCATCACCTTGAGTATTTGTCATTTCTAAGTGTTCAAAATATTTTCAGTCCTCTCTTCTAGCAATTTTGAAATATACAACATATTCTTGTTCACTAGTCACCTTACTCTGCTATTGAACATTAGAACGCATTCCTTCAACCTCACTGTATGTTTTACCCATTCACCAGCCTCTCTTCCTACATTCCCTGCCCACACATACACACCCTCTCTAGCCTTTTTTCCCAATGTTATCGTTCTTTCATCACATAAACACTGGCTTTTTAGTCAATGGGAAACAAATTACCAAATGATTGTATTTCACAGCACAAGCTCATGTACAAACCCATGATTAGACTTCAATCACTCAAAAAATTATAAAATTGAATGGAAATGATACGAACATGTATGCATTTTCTGACAAAAGAATCCAGCACCCCCATTCAATTCTAAACAAATTCTAATAATCCTGAAGTGATTCTATACTGGATATATTGTGCGTAAATACATCATCAGATTTATTTTTCCCTAGAAACCTAAAGAATAAGTTTAACATACTCCAAAAATATAGTCTAGTGCAGTGTTTTGTCACCTTTGAGATGGTAGTCCCCTTTGATAGTTTTATAAAAATTATAAACTTTCTCTCAAGATTAATAAATTGTCATCAATAATGGCTGTATTTTCAAAGGCTCCTGGTGGTAAATTCTCCCTCATAGTGGCTAGGAACATTCCATCTCTCCCTTCCTTGACATACTTACTACTTTACAATCTCCCCTGGTATTTCTCTGCTCTCTAATCTCCTTTGTTCTTTGTGAGAAGGCCACATCAGCGAGTCCTTCTACAGTACTGGCTATCTAGGACATGGACAGAGAAAGAAAGAGACAAGGAGAAGGGGGCAGAAAGAAGATGGGACGGAAAGGTAAGAGAGTCAGACACAGGGAGGAAGGAGATAGAGACAGGAGAGGAGGAAGAAAGAGGAAAGGAGAAGAGGAAGAAAGAGAGGGAGGAAGGGGGAAATAATGGGGGAAGGAAAAAAAAGGAAGAGAGAATAGGACTTGGTAGCTTTTGGTAGGTCAAGAAGTAGGTTTATGAGAAACACCTCTTTCAAACCTCTCAACTTGCTTCCCCATTCAACACATTTGCTCTAAGATAAAGGTGAAGTAATTGAGGACAGCCTGGCCTACAGCTTTTAAAGTGACCTATGAATTGATATTATATCGAATGTGTTAATAATTTTCCTTTGACGTATTTCATTTTATACTACCAAGTTACTGAGTTATACTTTATTATTGACAAACTATTTCTTGGAGTATGAATGAGGGGGACAACCGCCTCCTTAGTGAACTGAACAAAAAAATCCCTTCTATGCCAGTTTTGCTCTTTTGTCTTGATACAACATTAGATGTCTCTGACATTTGTGCTACAAGATAAATTATTTTCAACTCAGTTTAACAAATGTGAATTGGATTTCTTATAGCCTTCTTATATCGAGCCCAAGAAATAGAAAAATCATATCTGCTCTAAAAATTGAGAGGACTGCAAATGTTAGGGGTGAGTTGCATCCATCAAAAAAAGTCCTAACTGAAAAAACTTATTTTTTTCTAAAAATTACTTTGCTTTCTTCCTGAAAATATCTACTGTTTCCGTGATATGGCTTTCAATCTTTTCTTTGTGTTTCTGATATCATAATTGCAAAATATTTCACTTGACTCTGTATTATTTATTCACCCATCAGTCAATCATTTATTAGGGAAGGAACTGTAAAATCAGGTTACTTTGATATGACTTCTCTGATTTCTTTAAGATCAACATTAAAGTGGAAACACCTGGGACCTAAATAACTGGAGGAAATTTGTGTACAAAATGAATTAGTATCACCATTGAAAAGCCTCTTTTATCCTAATCTGAAGTTGATGGGGAGCAGCTAAAACTAAGAATAAAACAAATCAGTCTTGGTCAGCTTTGATGGTCAGAGAGTTGTCTACAGAACCCCAAGTCTATTAGCAAAGTGGCTCAGTTTATGTATGGGGCCAACATAATAGTCTTTTTTTAATTTTAATTTTTGAGATAGAGTCTTGCTCTGTCTCCCAGGCTGGAGTGCAATGGTGTATCTCGGCTCCCTGCAACGTCTGCCTCCCGGGTTCAAGCGATTCTTCCGCCTCAGCCTCCTGAGTGGCTATGATTACAGGTGCATGCCACCACATCTGGCTCATTTTTTGTATTTTGAGTTGAGACAGGGTTTTGCCATGTCGGCCACGCTGGTCTCGAACTCCTGACTTCGGGTAATCACCCGCCTTGACCTCCCAAAGTGCTGGGATTACAGGCAGGAGCCACTGCCACTATGCCGGGAGAGTAGTCTTTAGTTTCTGAGAAGAGGCAGAAACTGCTAGTTTCTTGAAACCCTATAATGAAGACTTATTGGGTAAAGTTAGAAAGCTTAATTATAAGATGGTCTGATGCACATGTTTACCCCAACAAGTAAGTCAGTTTAGATCACAGTTTCTGCCTTCCAGCCTGATTGTTAACCTATTTGTTTTCTCACCTCCAAAGCTGGACGTGACTCATCCCATGTGAAAATGGCCTTGTTGAAGGGAACAAATGGCTGTGACCTGATATTAATGTCACTTTGATCCTATAGCCATTCCTCCTTTTGGGGTGACTGACTATTAAGAACTCAAGTGTAGGTAAATTTAGAAATACAGAAGCCACTTCTCTCCATACCCAGGTAGACGGAGAAAAGCAAGTCCTCATGCTGGGCCAGTGTGCCCACTGTCCTTCCAAAGGTCAAACTACCACATTGGAGTTTCTTAATTTATTTCCCCATCTGACGGGTTTCAGGGATGCTTGCAAATCTCACCTTTCTCTCTTACATGCATCGTTGTCGTAGTGTTTCTCAAACTCACCACTATTTTGGGCCAAATATTTTGGGCTGTTTTGGAGGGGTACCCTGTGTATTGTAGGATGATTAGCAGCATCCTTGGTCTCTTATCTACTAAATGTCAGAAGTATTCTCCCACTGTAGCAACAAAAATGTTGCCGGACATTCTCTAATGTCCCCTAGGGGTAATATCACCCTGGATAGAGAACCACTCTACTAAGTTTACGAACTTGATTAATGAGAGTGCCGTGGATTCTTGATTTCAGCCCTAGTGACTCAGATTTTACACGTGATTTCATAATTTGCTATATATTAACTATATCACTCCCTAGAATACATTGGCTTATAAGCAATAAATCAAATGCACTTGGATTTAGCATTGAGCATTTTATACCCCTCAAGAAAAGCTGAGCCTTTGTTTTTGTAAGACTTTGGCTATGCCAGAACCAATGAGACCATACCTCCCCAATATAAAACCCATCTTGCAAGTTATGACCACCTTTGTTCAACTGGTAGCCTAGGACTGGAGCAAAGAGCCAACAGCTATCAGTTCTTAATTTTACTCTTGATTGCTTCTTGTGTTTCTTTATTGGGGTGAACTGATTAGACTTTGCACATATTAGCCTATGTAACCTGATTCTTTTCTTCCTGTGTTTTATGTTTCAAGGCTCTTGATCACTGTCATTTTCAATGGCCCCATTCCTGCGTAATAGTTCCTTCTTTAATATACTTCTCACTCCCGACTTCTGTTTTATATTCCAAATCTGTGATCATCACTTTTCTCTTTCATCTTTTAATGCATCACCAGCTTAGACCTATGGTACCCAGTTGGCCTCAATTCACTAGTGTCATCCTACATCTTTTTGATTCCTCTGTTCAGAACCTGTTCGTTTCATGTCATGACAGAACACTTAGAACATGAAAAAGTAAGGGAAGGCAATTTAACAAAGGGGCAAAAATAGAAACCCATACATTCTCAGAAATAAGCATGTAAACTTCACAACTTCTGAGGACACCACATTATCCCACGACAGTGTGCCAAGTGTCATTGGCAGTAATGATTTTGAGCCTTCAATAAAGGAGTATGTGTGCTTAAGAAGAAAAAACGTACTATATTTAGAAATAGTTTCATCTCATCTGGTTAATATAGAAGTTGCAACAGCTGAAGTGATAAGCTCAAATTTTCTGCAAAACACACTTATGTAAAACACTATATTACCTAAACAGAGTATTTGTTAGCCAATTTGTATTTATGCTTATTATGTTGAATTGTATATGATTGCTAGTTTTACAAATATTATAAAACTTGGTAAATATTTCACAAATATTAACAATTATATATTCCACCAAAATAATACTGAAAGATTTTTTTTTTTAAGTTCCAGGATACATGTGCAGGACGTGAAAGTTTGTTACATAGGTAAACATGTGCCAGGCCATACCACCCTGAACATGCCCGATCTTGTCTGAAACTTCTCTAAATGCAAGACAATACAAACTAGCAACCCCTTCTTCAAAAGCCAAGTACACTTAAAATATTATAAAAATAATTTTCATTTTGCTAAGGTTTCATCAATGCTTCCTTCTTGCACGGATAACTTCATGATTCCAGAAACTCAGGAACATTAACTGAACAATCAACTAAAACAGTACAAGTAATGACTCCACAAGACAATGCGAGTAATGACTCTGTAGCCAATGGATTAAATAAGAGAATGAGGTGATCATTTCAATTAGCAAATCTATTTGCAAAGGACCCTTCATGGATCCTCGAGTTTCTGTTTTGCTATGTTTAGTGCATTTCAATTGCAAATGTCAACAATTGCATTTTTTTGGTTTCTAATCTCCAGCAGTATAATCAATAATGTGCATTGCATTTGTCATTTTAAGATGACAGCATTCAGCAGCAAGAACCTAACAAAACAAGCTAAAGAATCATTAAGTTTCAGTACGCAACTGCCACCTTAACAAGCGATCATTAAAGTAATATTTTCTGCAGTGAAACCCCTATAGTTGCTAATAATTGATGATAGCTCATGTTAGAAACCAATAACAGATACACATCTTCAATACATGAGATGGAATATAAGACAGAAAATCAGTAAGGAGAAGAAAAAAGAGACAGAAAGAAACCTAATTATATCAGACACCCAGGAACTCTGAAATGAACTCGTTTCATCTCAGAGGAACATAAAGAAATGTAGAGGAGTCAATTTAAATTTATTATCTGCCTGCTGCTGTTTCAGCTGCTGCTAACAGACGTTCCACAGAGAACCTATAGGGAGAAAAGCATTTTTATATGTTCTCCTGGTAAGAAGCTGAGGTGAGGGTGTTGAGGATGAATGCAAATGTGAATATATGGTACTTCATCAGGACCAAGTTTTCTGTTACCTTCTCAACAGAGCTAAGTAAAGTAAAAGTTCAATGAACATTTGCTGAATAAATAAACGATGCAGTGATTCCAAAACTCCCTAGAAATCCATTGTGTGGTGCAGTAGAGTCTAGTATTGAACCATGACCTCTCCTCAGCAGTGGCAAGAAGAAATCTTTGTGTCAGGTAAAAGAAGAAACAATAGGTGCCAGGCATGGTGGCTCAAGCCTGTAATCCCAGCCTTTGGGAGGCCGAAGCAGGTGAATCATCTGAGGTCAAGAGTTCAAGATCAGCCTGGTCAACATGGGGAAACCCCGTCTCTACTAAAAATACAAAAAATTAGGTGGACATGGTAATGGGCACCTGTAATCCCAGCTACCTGGGAGGCCGAGGCAGGAGAATCACTTGAACCCGGGAGGCAGAGGTTACAGTGAGCTGAAATTGTGCCATTGTGTTCCAGCCTAGGCAACAAGAGCGAAGCTCCATCTCAAGAAAAAAAAAAACAAAAGAAGCAGCAGAAGCAGCAGAAAGAAGAAGGAAGAAGAAGGAAGAAGGAAGAAGGAAGAAAGAAGAAGGAGAAGAAGGAGAAGAAGGAGAAGAAGGAGAAGAAGGAGAAGGAGAAGAAGAAGAAGCCACAGAAGCAGAAATAAATAAAAGAGGAAAAATCAAAAATAATTCCAGTGCCTGTTACTTGATACCTTTTCTATATCTGCTAGCATCCACCAGCTGGTGATGAGAGGGACTTCTTAATCTTCAAAGCTCCACTGAAACATGTCTCCACTTCTCTCTTACCCTCAGGAAGTATGCACTAGGCCAGTTGCATTTAATATCACATATAGGATTTTCCATCATAAATGCAGTATATATTTCTGTAATTTTTTTCATGTAAAATATAAATTGAAAAAAAAATCAGTGTGACAAAAGAAAATATTCAAACTCCAAAGATAAGTGGAGCCTCAGAGCAGATAGATATTAAGAAAATTCAACCTAGACTCTGCCTTCTTGATTTTCATATCTAAGTGCTAGAAAGCTTTTTTTCATATTTTATTTTATTTTATTTGTTTTACAGCAAAAAAGAATGACTCAAAGCTGTTCTTTAACACTAGAGCCTTAGTTTAGAGTTTGGTTAAACTGTTCAGTGAGCTAACTCCAATGTTTACATAGAAAGTACTTTTTCCGTGAAAACAGTGTGATATAATGACCTAAAAGAAGAGATTCTAAAAGTAGAAATTCAGTGACAGATCCCCTGGATTTCCATCCTATGTTGCCTTTAATAGCTGTGTAATAATGACCAAATTACTTGTCACCAAAAGATTATGTATGATTATTTCTACATTCAGGGGATCTATAGTAATTTATATTTCCTTGTTTATGTTTTATTTTTCTGCTTTCTATAATTCCTATAGCGAACAGATTTTTTTTTTTTAAAAAAAGAAGAAACTTCAATTGGTGATAAGGTATCAAGTAAAAATGAACATTACATGAGGTACCACCTTAAATGCTACACTTTATAAAGTTCAACTTCAGCTATAATCAACATAGTTTCTAATTTTAATCAGTTAGCAGAAAGCATAAATCAGCCACTCAATTTTTGCTTATAAGTAATTTCTGGGGGCAAGTATATATCAGAGTTGAAGTTGTTGATCAACTAACTAAAGATGTCACATAAAAATTCTCCCACCCTCTCATTATCAAACACTATTTGGTTTTCATAATTGCAGTGTTGAGTTCTGGCCTACAGGTAATGTTCTGATACATCCAATAATACTTTTGCTGCTACATCAATAAAACATGGTTGTAAACTCAGCACTTACCATTCACACGGCTAACACAATTCTGCCCATCTCCATAATACTACACCAACATAAAGTCATCCTCATGGCCATATTAAAGTTAATTTCCTCCAAATTATATGCGGTGTTCATAAGACATGACTGTGCATTTAGACAATGCTTATCTGTTAAGGGGCTCTGAACACTGCCTGTGTGTATGTTCTATTTATGTGTAAACATCACTGATGCAAAAAGAGACAGTCTTTTATTTCAAAGGTATCTATGTTCTGATTTGCACTAAAAACTTAGGCTCCTTAAGATCATAAATTTCTTATTCAATCATAGTACCATTCTATTGAGCTCATTATTCAGTCTTTCAGCAGTACAAACAAGAAGTATTTTGTGGAAAGCCATTCTTGTATTCAATCTACTGCTAGTGCTAAAGAAAGCTGTAAAAGTAAATCTAAGCCAGCTCTGCATTTTGGGATGTCACAGCTCAACTGGGAAGAGAGGTATGAAAACAATTCCAGCGTATGCAGGGCTGTTATATCCACACTTTAGGCATGTGAGGCGGGGGAGATAGGGAAGACAGAAAATGTGTTCAGGATAGATGTTACTAAAAAGAGTTTGCAATGAGTTTCAGGAAATGAGTAGGTTTTTGGCCAGTGGGTAGGAGAGAAAACAAGGAAATCCCACATTCTAAAGAGAAACAGAATACCTGAACAACAGAAGCACGAATGAGCAAGGAGAGAAAATGACATTGTAAGAAAAATACTCCTTTTTCCTCAGCCAAAAGTTTTGTTACTTTCAGTTAGTATATGCAGATTTAATTCAACCCGTCATTTGGGCAACCACTAGAATTTTCAATTGAGAAGACAGAAATCACAATTCAATTCGAATTATAAAAGCAAATTTGGCAAGATCATGTGGTTGCTGCCGTGCTAGAGGGAGCTGATGGGCATCTGGTTCTCTTGCCAGTTCTCTTCAATGTGGCTTGTTACAGCTTTGTGAGTTCTTGCTAAAATGTATTATTGCTGCCTTTTTACTGTGCATGCTACAGTCTGCTCTTTCCACATCCTATGGTAATATTTTTGTGCCATTCTATGGTTAAACATAATTTTAACTATTGCGACTATATATGCATTGGCAATTCACTATGTATAACCTTCAAGGGAATAGTTTTACAAAGATTTCCGATGTTAACAACATGGTAAGGAAAGTGAGGTCTTCAGACAAAAACAAACAAACAAACAAAACAGAAGTTCCATAAGGATTCTCACTGTCTAGCTATTTACCTAGATATTTGTTTTACATATATTTCTATAGAATAAAATTTAACAATATAGAAAGGCCTAAGGGATCTATGAAAAGATTTGTTGTCACTGTCCCCAATCCTATTCATTTTCTCCAAGACATGATTTCACATAGATGGTATAAGTTCTTCAGGCATGTGGACTCAGATTTCACTTACTAAAAACAAAACAACAACAATTAAAGTAAAATTTGTGATGCTGCTAAAAGTCATTTATTTCCCAAATTTGAAGACCCTCCTTTGAATTGACAGGGTCCCCAGGACCCATATGAGAAAAGAAGAGCTTTTGGAGAATATTTTGCTAATATTCACTGCTGCTTCTCCTTTTTCTGTGCAGTAAACTCACTTCTGATAAACTTTTGATCCATAGCTAGCTAAATCACATGTTACGCCTTCACCTAGTATATTTACCCATCATCTATTTTCAGTAATGTATAGTTTACCTAAAATGATGTATAGAAGAAATACTGAGTTCTGCATGGCTAGTGGAGAAGTGGTTTGCAGGAAAACATAGGAGACAAGGTTAAAAAAGCACAAAGAACTCACAACAAATGGCTCAGAAAAAGAAAGTCTGGTGTCATATGGGAGCACAGTCATACATGGTTAAAGAATTAATACATGTAAATTCCTAGCCATACACATACACATAGTCTATCCTCTAAGGTATGTGCAAGGCTCTTCCTAGCCTTTACATCAACTCAAAAAGGAGAAACTTTGATATAATAAATTTCTCAGGGATTATCTGGTTGTGATCTATTTAATATAAATGAGTCTGGACTATGAAAAACACAGTTTTCCTTGAGTTTAGATTTTTAGGGCCTTCTCTCTGTAGGGCATTAAGGCCTCATGGGGTCATGATCATTTTATAATCTTTAGGAAAAGAGCCAAGGACATTCCTCAACCAATTTTATATGCAGGTCTTATAGCAAAGGCAGGGGGAGCAATGCTACAACATGAAGAATCAGGGAAGATTGTCAGGATGGGAGAATGCCATATGAGTTGGAGAAAAGGCTCCAAGCAGGTCCTGAATCAGAATAGAACCTACACGAATGAGGGTACATGGTCAAAGATTTGCAGATTTGGATCTGTACATCTCTATCTCTTTGATCAAACACAACTGGTCAAACTATCACAGAGCACAGATAATGAGGTGCCTAAGAAAGACCTCTGAGAGCCAATGAGGTACAGAGTAAGAGAATGGGTTTTGAAGTCATGTAAACAAAAGTCTGAGCTCTGGCTTTCCAATTTACTAGTTATTCACCCACAAAATATTTTCTTGGCCTCTCTCAGACTCAAAGTCATCTATATAACCCTAAAATATTGTGGGAAAAAAGTTATAAATAATACAAGTGAGATATTTGGCATATGTTTGACATTCAACATGTATGAACTGTTATTACATGAACAGCATCTAGAAATGTAAGTGAGTTATAACCCTAAAGTGCAATATTTCTGCATGGTGCTTCTGGAGCAATTCATCACTTTGTGGGGCTACTCATCACTTTACATAGGCTCAGTGAGGACCTTTTTTTTTTTTTAACCTCTTCAGTATCTTTAAATCTTTAAAGTTTAAAAAAAAATACTGTATTTCCTTCTGTTGGTCTAAAAATTACTATTAAATTCTTTAATTTCACATACAGTTTTAAGCTCATTTAGTAAATATATGCACTTACACATAACTTTTCAAAGTATTATCATTCTGAAATGAAGAGATGATGGAGACTGAAAGGTTCCATTAAATATCTTCTGCTCAGTGAAGAAAAAGACAGCTTGCAGGGCATGCTTAAGAGACTCAAGGAATGTGTAACAGTCTGCAGCATAACAGACCTAACCATACAGTGTCCAAAGGTCTTTGTACTTCTAGCCTGACATTCTCTTGCCTACATTATCTTTTGAGTTTCGTCTACTCAGTCCTTACTCTTTCCTTTCTGGAGTTGCTTTGTAAACACTTCAGCTTCATAGAAGTTCCTATGAGATGTCAAAATATTCCATCTCTGTATTTAATCAGCCTGACTTTGCGTCTAAACCCAGTAAATTTGGGATATCATTTGTTTGACACCTCTGCCTTCACAAACCTATGATTCCTAATATTATTGGTTAAGGCATCACAGATGTCTTTTAAAACAATCATTCTTCATCAAAACACAAATCCAGAAAATCAAACTTCTCAGTAAATATTTCAAAATTTCATATATAAAAACATCCCCAGCTCCCTTTCTTTTCTTAGACTTCCTGTCACAACATTCACACCATTTATGAATAACAATCTGGAGCTGGTGTGTTAGAGTCAGGCTAAAAAATTGGATACCTCAGATTCACTTAGAAGTCATCCATAAAATACTCACTGGAAAAGAGGCAAGGAAACCCATTGGTTACAAAGGCATCAAAATGAAGTCAAGCCACTGCCAGTGGATCATGAGAAAAGACAAGAGACATTCAAAGACACAATTGCTATCTATGACGCATCTGGCTCTGGCAGAATGATAGACATAAGCCTACAGCTCTGAGAGATGGAGAGGATTACAGCTTTGGAACAAGGCCCTGTAATCTTTGCATTAGTATATCTGAAGCAAATGACCTTATTATTTTGATATTCTATCTTACCATCTCTGTAACTGAAAATAGAGGACACCAAAACAATTTTGTTTGGCAATATTTTTCTTCTTCATTAGTGTCTGTTTCCCTTAGAACAACGTTCAATATTAACTGTTAAATTCTGATGAAGACTGTTTTTATCTTGGTGATTTCACGTTACAAGTAAAGCACCTGGCACATAGCAGGTATATAATAAATGTTATGAATTTGATTGACTAATTAATTATCAGATCTTTTCTGCACTAAAAGAGAGATAGCACTGTAAAAAGAGGAAAATAAATTCTGTTTCTGGAAGAATAAAATGAAAGGAAATCTATCACTGATGTGTACTGCTTTGGCAATATGTATTTTCTTTAATCTACAGCAAACAAATGTTATGTAGGTTAGAGGTATACATATGGAAATAGCTCAATTCCTATCAAGTTTATTTGCCTAGAATCTATAGAGTAGGAAGTCTAAGGACAGCAATATTAGGTCTCATAACTTCATTAATTTTGATGCTTAGTTTCAAAGCAACTAGGACATCAGTGTACTATTAGCCTGGAGATGTTTACTTCTCCTTTCAGACTCCTCATGGATAAATAACAAATCAGTACTACTGAAATGAGTTGCTTCTGGGGCAAGCAATGAAGCAGTTGCTCCCTCAATAGCCAGCTTCAGCAGGCTTTATAGTCTTTCAAAGAGGCCTGTCTTCCGCTTACTAATAAACTGCATTTTAAGCTGCCCAAAAAGCAGCATATGAAACACTAAATGTGAAACTGACTAATCATAAACATGAGTCTCATGTAGCAGAGGACGGTGAGTAATATTTTTGCCTAACTATAAGATGGCCTAGAGTACAAGTTAGAGAAATCATAACAAGACAGAAATTTGAAACCTAGGAATGTGTTCAAATGGTCCTGGAGAATATTGTCATTTAGGTCAGTAATATTTGAGTCCTGCTTTCAGGAAATGTTTGCTAAGACCTTAAGATTAGATTCCATGTGCCTGTGAACACCCTTATTTCCCCATGCTTTCAGAAATAAATCATTTATCACTCTGTACTGTAATTGCTTCTTTAATTGTCTACATCACCCCCCAAATGTTTGCTCACTGACAAAATATCCTGTTCACCAGCATTTATACAGTGGCTAGCACAGTGCCTGACACAAAGCAGATAATCTATACATATGACTTCAATCCATGGATCAATGCTGATTTGTGTCAATCATGCATAAGAACATAGCTATAAATTCTAAATTATCTTTCCATGGGTTTGGGAAAGTAGATTATTTCATTATTATGAGGGGAAATCTATTTCCCCCTAGCCAGAGGCTCAATTTATCTAGGGAAGGGGAATCTATATATTATGGTTGGCACTATACAGTGCAAAAATTATGGTAATCTGATAACTGATTTCTCAAATGTTTTGTTGGTTAGTACTCTAGAATACTGAAACACATAGAGTGGTCACATGTGCTATGTATCCTCCAAATGTGTTCCTCCAAAATTCATGTTGGGATCAAACACCCAATGTGATAGTATTAAGACATGGGACTTTTAAGAGATGATTAAGTCATGAGGACTCTTCCTTTCTAAACAGGAATAGTGCCCTTATATAAGGCTTGAGGGAGTATGCTTTTCTCTCTTCTGTCCTTCTACCATGTGAGGACACAATCTTCATTTCCTCCACCCTGTGAGGACACAGTCTTCATTCATCCCACCATGTGAGGACACAGCAAGAAGGTACTAACTTGGAAACAGACAGCAGCCCTCAAAAGACACAAAATCTTCTGGTGCCTTGGTCTTGGACTTGCCAGCCTCCAGAACCATAAGGAGTAAATTATAAGTAATTCATCCAATTTGTGTTGTTTTTGTTATAGCAGCACAAACCAAGACAATATCCTACATTTAAAATGGTTATTTGTGGCCAGGTGCAGTGGCTCATGCCTGTAATCCTAGCACTGTGGGAGGCCGAGCTGGGTAGATCACTGGAGGTCAGGAGTTCAAGATAAGCCTGGCCAACATAACAAGAACCTGTCCTTACTAAAAATACAAAAATTATCCAGGTATAGTGGTGCTCACTTGTAATCCCAGCTACTGAGGAGGCTGAGGCAGGAGAATCACTTGAACCCAGGAGGCAGAGGTTACAGTGAGCTGAGACTGCACCACTGCATTCCAGTCTGGGTGACAGAGCAAGACTCCATCTCAAAAAATTAAAATAATAAGAATAAGAACAATAAATAATATGGGTATTTTACCTTCGTTCAGCCTATTTTTCAGAACAGCAGCCTACACACAAGCCACAACCTAAAATGCAACTAATAAACAGGCCAGGCATTTTTTGCACTTTTTCACTTAGTATCTACTACTACACTGTACTAGTTTTGCTCCTACCCAAATGACTTACACTTTCTATCTTCTGGACTCCTGTCTTTCAAATCTCAGCCTCAGACCGCTTTTCTTCTCCATCTACACCCACTTTCCAGGTAATTCCATCCCATTCAATCTGACAATTTCCAAATTTAAATATCCAGCCTGAGTCTCTTCCCTGAACTTGAGACTTATACATCGACATAGCCAACTGGATGCATAAGGAGCATTTCAAAACTAACCAAACCAAACTCCAAATCTCTCCTTGCCTCAACTCTGTTCCACAGATAAGAAAGATAAGAGTCTTTCTTATCTCTGCAAATGGCAATACCCTTCTTCCAGGTGCTCAGGTTAAGTTAAATAAGGCTTTTTCTTCCAACTCCACATCGAATCCATCAGCAAATGGTGTTGGCTCAATGTTCAAAACTGAAGTACTTCCCACCACTGCCACCCCACAACTGCTGGCCAAGCTGCTATGATTTATGGCCTATTTATTGCAGTAA
The DNA here is from genome assembly GCF_003255815.1 of Theropithecus gelada. Taxonomy (NCBI): domain Eukaryota; kingdom Metazoa; phylum Chordata; class Mammalia; order Primates; family Cercopithecidae; genus Theropithecus; species Theropithecus gelada. The sequence continues at coordinate 20,606,765 of NC_037672.1, forward strand.
CCTCTTCACTGGGTGTCTGCTTCTGCCCTTGCTGCCTTACAGTCTATTCTTAATGCAACAACCAGAGTGATCCTCTTAAAACATAATTCAAATCATGCCACACCTCTGCTCAAGTCTCTCCAATGACTACCCATTCCATTCAAGGAAAAAGCACTTAAACCACCCACGTCATTTTTTTCTCTGTTTCCTCTCTGACTTCATCTGCACTTGATCTTGGCCAAAAGGCCGAGAAGCGATCTGACCTCATCTGAACTACCGGCCTCTTCTTCACTCTGGATCACACAGATGTGATGCTCTTTTAAAAGACTCCATATGCCTTCCTCAGGAGTTTGCCTTTGAGGATCCTCCCCTGGGGAAGCCCTTCTTAAGGAGATCTCTATGTCTCATTGTCTTACCACCTTCAGCTCTTAGCTCAAGATTCAACTTTTCAATAAGGCTTTCCAAGACCACCCTATTAAAAACAAATTTCATCACACTGGATTCTTGTTTTTCCCTTCTTTGGTTTATTTTACTCCATAGTTTCTTCCAATATGATGCCACACATATACACACTCATACATTGTGTGCGCATGCACACGCACATGCTTGTTTCTGGCATTTATTTCTTGGCAAATAATGCCGCTTTGCAAATAATGATTTCTCTCCTCCAGAACCTAAACTCCATGATGCACAGGCTTTTATCTTTGTGCTGAGTGCTTTAATCTGAGCACCTTCCGCAGGGTTTTCCCTACCCATACTGAATACAATTTTAATTTTAAAAATTACATATGTATACCTCAATAGGAATCATTTGGGGTTAGGTTGCCTTTTGCTTAGTCACTTTCCACCATCAATATCCTACTAGACACAGAATCTTATTTCATTATTAGAAACACTTTTGCATTTAATTTACCAGGCTTAACATAAATTAAAAAGGAACAAGGAATACACTAGTGACGACTTAGAATAGACGCTGCTATAAATCTTCTGGCCCTAGTACTAACCTAGGGAATATAATTTGTTGGAAGCACATTATTATTCTAGAAACAATTATTTCAGGTAAGATGCAAGACTTCTGTGACAAGAATTTCACCATGTCCTTTCACACAAATGCACAGTAAAAAGATTTTTGTTATATTCTATGGAGCCTCCAGTGTTTTTTAAATGAAAAAGATGCATGAAATAAATAGTAATACTTCTGTGAATGAAAAGAATTAATATAAGAATTCTAAAAGCAAAGGTATGACTCTGCTTCATTCCCATGAATGTTTCCTACAAGTTTACACGTGAAACAGAACTTTGCAAACTTTAATTTTAATCAAGAAACTATTTAAATTGACAGTTGTTTTATTTAAAAATGAAATATATATTTCACACACTAAGTTTTCTAATTTCATTTGAATCTTTTACAAAACATAAACACATTTTATAATGTATGGCACATTATAAAACTTGTCTTGTTTGAAAAGTAATGCACAAAGTTTAATAAATCATAAATCAGATATGACATGTGACTCATTAATAACAATTGGTTTAGAAAACTCTCCCTGAAGCAGAAATTGTTGCCTTGCTTCCCAATCTCAGGAACACTGTTCTTCAATGCCTAATGTTCAATGTCTGAAAACTGTTATTTTATGGTTTTGCTTATTCATCATTTGTTTCAGGTGGGAGGTAAATCTGGTTTCTTGTTAGAAGAAGATGTCAAAAATATTCAGTATTGCAACACGGATGTATTATTATTTAGAAATGAATAAAATAAAATGAGTGCCTGGCTCAATATCACCCAGTGATTAAACTGGGAAAGAGAGATCAACAGCCACATCCCAGATCTTAAACACAGTAATACTCTGCTTCTTCTTAAACCCTCATTAACATTTGCAACTTAGTATTATAATTTTTCAAACTAAAATGTCCTTTTTCTAGACTCTGATCTCCTTGGAGGAAATAGTTCCGTGTTGTTTTTCACTCTAAGTCCATGTATAGCCCAGTGTTGGTGCACATTCAGGACATGCTCAGGAATGAATGACGGCAGGTATGCGAGCTGCTTACTGGACTGGTTCTGGTAAAGCACAAAATCACGCCAGTAACAGTCAGAAAGGATATACATTGGGGCTGATGTCTTTGCAAGGAAGGCTATGAGGCTTGGAGATATTAATATACCATAATGAAAAATAAGTTTCATGAGGGAAAAAAATAATAAAACATTGTAATGGGTAAAGGGGATGTAGTAGTCACGGATGTGTCAGCCAACTTTGTTTAGATATCTGCTAAGCGGAAATGTTATTTTGATTCAGATTTACTCTGAAATGGACATCTGTTCGGGATCACAAACTTATACACTGGAAGATATTACTACATAGGTCACTTGATTCTGGTTATTGTGCAACTTAAGAATCCATTCTGGGCCGGGAGCAGTGACTCACGCCTGTAATTCCAGCACTTTGGGAGGCCAAGGCAGGCAAATACCTTGAGTCCAGGATATTGAGACAAGTCTGGGCAACTTGGCAAAACCCCATCTCTATAAAAAATACTAAAAATTAGCCAGGCATGGTGGTACACTCCCATAGTCCTAGCTTCTTGGGAGGCTAAGGTTGGAGTATCACCTGAGCCCAGGAAGTCAAGACTGCAGTAAGCCTTAATTGTGCCACTCACTGCCTGGGCACCTGAAGTAAGAACCTGTCTCAAAAAAAAAAAACAAAAAAGAAAAGAAAAAAAAAAAAAAAGAAATCCACTGTGACAATAGACATTAGCCTTATGATTAAATCCTCCAAATAACAGCGGTCCATTATTGGTGAGAGAGACTGTCCCACTTTTAGACAATTTTAACTGGTAGAAATTTTCTTTCTCATATTATCTAGCTTCTTCATACATCAAGAGAAGGTACATAGACACTAAGAGAGAGAGCAAGAGAGCTATACACAAAAGATAAAGCAGATCTTTGTCACAATGTTTAGACATACAGAAATACGCTTTCAACGTGATAGAGGATGGAAGGAGAGGTGGAGGAGGAGGGGGTGAAAAGATCTAAAAGTAAAATATTTATATGAAGAGTACTTTGCTTCTAATCATGCTGTATTTTAGGTGGTCTAGAAAATTCTAAGAATATATGGAAAACAATATGCCAGAAATCTCATGCTCATTTACATCCCCAAGTTATTCTTAAATTAAGATATTTTTTAATCAAAACCCCAGTACTTCACCCCTGACATCCTAAAGGCTTAAAATCTGAAAATTTTACTGATCTTCAAAACCCAATCGAAGATTGCACTCTTAGGGCTTTCTGGGAACAAGTCTGTAACTAGTGAGGTTTTGCATAGCCCTCTGATACACAGGACATAACTCATGGTTAATGTAATCATGTGGTTATCTACATAATATTGTCACCATATGCCATCAAGAGATAAGAGTGCCATTTTCTTTCCATGTACTAAAAGATTACCAGATAACTTTGCTAAATAGATACGAACCTCCACCAAAAAATCAGAACCGCTAAGAACAACTTGAAAGAAAGGGCAGGGCTCAATGAGAAACCTCAGAATTATGAGTTTTCTAGTATTGCTTATTTATTATATATGCTTCAGGTATTCCAATAGTTCCAAATACAAATAAATTACATATATGTAAAAATATATATTTAACTGAATAAACTTGATTGTATAATTTTGGCTTAGTTTTTAGATACATCATGAGTTGGTCACTTACTCCTTCAGTTTATAAATTTTTAAAATATGTAAAATAGGCGTAATGTGTCCAGTAATGAGATAGCTTGGAAAATCTACTAGTAAAAATAATTATTATTCATTAACTCCCTTTATAAATTACATTAGATTATGCTTGAAGACCTTTTCAGTGCTACATGCTAGGATTAAATGATATATAATTGAGCAAATAATACAAGACATCAGAACAATAGCTCCAGGTCTTAAGAAATATTTCAAAGCATACTAAGTGATGGCCCATCTCTCCTTAATTACTACATTCAATTCCCGAGAAGTGAGAAAGCAGAGGCATAATGTTGATGATCACCTATTGTGTTCTTTCTGGCTAGTCTGAAGCTCTGCATTTTTATTTAATTTCCACAATAACTAAAATAGTTAATCTTGCCCAAAGTCAACCCAGCTGTTTCAAAGCAGGAAGGAGCCTAATGCAGAGTTGGACAGCCAGAACTCAGGGGCATCCTACCCTTTACCGATGCCTCCCAGAGCCTGCTCCTAATGAAGAGCCCTGCCTCCACTCTCCTCGCCCCACTCCAGCACTGATCTGGGGTATTCAGTTCTTGCCTCAGCTCTGACAGCCTCAATACATTCGCCTCTCAAGGTGGCATCAGGGGAAGAATAAAACCAGTATTGAAAAGTGATACTTTGTCTACTGATGTCTGCTCAGACTCTGAGGGGTAAGCAGGGTCCAAATCATATAAAGGTAAATGAGAGAAATACAATTTCCAAAATAAAAGCTTAACACACCTACTCCAATCACAAAACATTGCTCTTCTATTTCTGTTTTATTTCTGTATAATTTCACCTAACCAAAATTATCTAAAAAGTATATTGATATTAAAGATAACACGTTTTAAGAGGAAATTAAACTTCCTATTTAACTTTTAATAGAAAATAGAAAACTTTCACAAACTGTGCTCTCCCCAAGTAGGAAAGCATGAATTTCAACCCTGAGTAAGAGGATAAGACTTTCCTTGGGCACTCATGGATGATTTTACCTGCTATGTCTTTGTGCTTTATCCTTCTCTTCATTTTCAATGAGCCAATCCCAATTTTTACTCCAGTACCCTGTTGTAATTAATAATCCTTTATATTCAACTTCCCTGTTCAAATTACTATGTGGTTTCTATCTCCTGATTGGGACATGACTTAGACACACAGTGAACTGAATTTGAAAAACAGTGAATTGTATAAAGATATAGTTACAGATCTATTCCCAGGGGATTTCTCAGAGGGTCTCAAGTATGTTAATACATGTTACAAATTTAATAGAAGAATATATTGTATACAGAGTTTTGCAAGCTTGTGTACAGATACACACACACACACACACACACACACACACACACATGCACCATGGCATCAGATTAGTGCTCTGTGGCACATACATTGGGACACAGATGTTCGAAACTATAGTATAGCAAAATTCCACCTGGTAGAATTTTGAAGACAATGCCTGTCCATGGGAAACAGCAGTATAATTTTTGCAAGTCAATAATTTTCTCTTTTGATAAGAGGAGCGGTGGAATGACGTTTTTGAATCTGTTCCTGTCCTTAAGCACCTGAGCAAGAAAACACTTGTTCATGAATATCCATGTGTTGCTACTGCAGGAAGAGTGGAGATTTGTATGGGGAGTGGGGAGGATAACTTCCCCAGGGGCTATAGCAGTATCTTAAAAAGGGGACGTAAAAAAAAATCTCCCATTTTAGAGATTCTATTTCGTATTCCCTACTTAATAATTCCTTATTCAAAAAGTTTAGTGATTCCCATCAATGCGTATGACATCCATGGAAAGTTAGAAACATAATCAGATTTTTGACTCTGCAGCTTGAGAAAATATCATTCAGGAAAAGACCTTGCAGAGGTCTCTGCTTTTAGAAATATATGACTTAAGTAATAAGTGTCAGACACTATCAGAGTCTGGGGCTGTGACATGCTGCAGGACAGGGAGCTGGTAGAAGCTATTATTACCTTTTATGTACATTCTCCAAAATGTTGTTAAGAAAATGTAATTACCAGTGGGGAGGCTCATTTATCTAAATTTTTCTGGGCTACCAAAGAAACCTGACATGTAAACAATTTAGATAAGGAGTCTAATAATCCAGCTATACCAAGTGTCTGCAATCTGTCGCTTGGTGCTCTCTTATTCTTCGGTGGAACCGTCTATTGTCCTTGAAGTGTTATTTCAGCGGAATGTACATAGGAAGACAAACGTGACTCAGTATCAAGATAGTGAGTTTTAATAAAGCTAAAAAATGTACAAAACAGATTTTCACCTACTAATATCAAAGTAGAATTCAGTGGAATTCAGAAAATTGGCATTCTTCAATCCAGGGAACTCACTGAAATGAGTGAGTTCCTATAGATCTTATACATAAGATCTTATACGTAAGATCTATAGGAAACTTCAGAAAATAATTTTGGATTTATTGTATCTGTATTTGAGTTAGCAGTAAAACAATCAGTGCAAACTCCTAAATAATTTGAGTCACTCTGTTTTGACCAATACTGTGCTGTGTGAAAGGAATACAAATATAGCACAAGATACAATTGCTATCTTTAATCACTTGACTCAATTGGTACACAAAAATTTTTTTAAATGGTTATAAACATAAATAGATTATTTACATAAGGAAATGTATGATAAAACTTCAAAAATACAACAGAATTTTCAAAAGCTACAATCTAGGTCTTGAACGTACATTTAACTCGAGATATTTTCTATAGACATTGGCATTCACCCAGAGGAGCAAAGCCAGGCTCTAAGACATTTTTTTTAAAACAGCTGAGTATTTGCAGTAGGTGAGATTCACATAAGACCAATTGCCTGGAGTGGTTCTTTCTTTATAAAATGGAATGACTTGGCTCCCACAAATAAAGATTAGTGTAAAGAGAGAACGATACGTTTCTTATTTCCTGAAAAAAATGTTTTCATTCATTAATTGCCTCAACTGATATTTGCTGAATTTCTTCTGTGTTCCAAGCACCATGTTAAGTCCTGAGAAATTCAACAGTGAGATAATGTTCTTTTCCTTGAGGAGCTCATTGTCCAGCAGACAAGCAGATGAGTATAGAATAATTGAAATAAAATTTGTTAAGAGCCATAATGGGGCAAGTACCAAGGGTGGGAGTGCACAGAAAAAGAAGACACTCATGGTGTGCTAGAGCCGGCTTCTAACTGGCTTGTGAGAGCCAATTGCTAAATTTTCAGAAATTTTGTAAGCTACTCACTGAACATAGCCATTATTAAAAATTAAATTGGACAAAGTTATAACTCAATAAATTAGATTTAAAACAAAGATTATAAATACTTAAATCTTCATTGCATCCTAATTTTTTTACTATGGCATAATAGTATCTGTACATTTCACCTTATTCAGTTCTACTACATCTATATGATGGAAATGCCAAACAATGGCATGCTGCTGTGTATCTGTTACCAACTCCGTGTTCACTGGCATCACGTCAGTAGCCTGAAATTTGCCTTAACAGGAGGATGTGCACTCGGGAGTTCAGCAATGGCTCCAAAATAGAGATTTGTTTTTGTTTTTCTTTCTACAGAAAGCCTGTTGTTAAACAAGTATCCATTACCTGTTGTTAAACACGTAACATTTAACCTGTTGTTAAACATCAGCCATGTTGTTAAACACCATGTTTTCCACTGAGAACATGGAACCTGGGTCCCTATCTACTCCTGGTCAGAGAAGACTTCCTGGAAGAAGAGGAAGTAAAGATAAGTAAAACCTGTCACATGAAGAATGGGGACTAGCCTGCAGAAACAAAAATCCAAACTAGAAACACCTTTGAAGTTATCCTAACTTCTCTACTCTTATGTCTTCCAAATGTGATCATTTGCGATCATATCATCTCTCTAATGAGAGCTCTTCACCTATATTCTAGTTTTCACTTTCAGAGCCTTTATGGGACTGCATTTTTCAGTCCCCTTGAAGCCATGCATGGCCAGGTGACTTGGTTTTGCAAAGAGAAGGCAAGAAGAAATGAAATCAGTCATTTCAAGGTGAAAGCTGTTAGAGACAGCGTGTGACTTAGTGTGCTCATTTAACCTTACTGTGATGACTGTGGAAGCTGTCAGCCTGAGTCCCTGAATGCCTTTAATGAGCAGTCTCTCAACTCCTATTTGGATTGGTTATTACATTGAGTAAGAAATAAACTTAGATTGGTCATGTATACTGAGTAAAAGGAAACCGCTGAGATTTGGGGCGTTATTCATCACTCCAGCATGGCCCATCCCATCTCAATTCACCTCCCTATTAATCTCTCACTAGAACCACTATACTGGCCACCTCCCTTCCTACGACTAGTCTCAGCATCCTTCCACCTGTCCTCTGTACTGTAGGGAGATAGGGCCCTCAAATACTCTTCGACTTAAATATCTTTAAAATATTCTCGTGACACACAGAATGAATCTATACAATTTAGAACAGTATATTCAACAAGTACTTCATCATCTGTCCTCAGGGATTTGTGTCCCAATCACACTGAACTCGTCACTTTCTCAAACAGTTTTCCTGGCATCAGAATGCTCAAACTTTGAGACTTTGTGTTATCATCCCATTCCTCGTTTTGACAAACTCAAACTTAAACATCAAATACCAATTATTATGTCGCTTCATAAGTGAAACCTCCAGTCACATCAGTTACCTCTTCTTTTCTCTGTATTTTTAGTAGCACGTTGCTCACACTTCTATGACAGCAAGGATCCTATGACATTATAAATAATTTTATATATTTCCCTATCTAGATTTAACTTTCTGGAATCTATTTTTGTATCCCAGGGATTTGACACACAGGGCTCATTAAAAGCTTGCGCTCAATGTATATGAGTGACTAATCTTTGATTTACTAAATATGGTCAGCTAGCACAGAATTTTCCTTTTGGTTTTCTTGACTTTGATTGTAATTAAGATTGTATCTTAGACTCCTGCTAGAACTCTAAAAGAGAGTTCTAATCATTTCCTCCAACCCTTTCACTTGAGGGACAGAAACCAAGGATTACAGATGTTGGGTGACCTGGTGCCTATTTAGTGACCAAGTCAGAAATAACACCTAAGGTCTTCTCACCCTCAGGTGTAGTCATTTACCTACCTTGAGTGCGATGTGGTACTAAAATGTTATCCTTATGTGCACTAACCAAAATTTCACGTTCTCATCATTCACATCAAACCGTGCCTGAGAAATATAGTCACTGTTATTCTAGTATTTCTCAATTTATTTCCATAGGCTATGTTCACACTCATTGCTCTTACCTCTCACATACTTTTTCTGTTTTTTTTTTTTTTTTTTTAATACCCAAAAATATGTTTTGAAGTGGAAATTCAAAAAAAAAAGGGAAAAAAAAAAAAAAAAAAAAAAAACCAGAATTTCTGAACTGGAGGAGACCAGAAAAATCATTCAGTGCAAACTTTCTCTTTGACAATGTTTTTAAAATGAGATCCTAAAATACAACATCATTTATTAAAGGATACACCACTATCATGTGGTCAAAGCAAGAATGCATTCAGATTTCTCAACTCCCAGGCCAGGAGCTGTCTTCCAGCAGAATGCAGGATTTTTTTTTTGCCAGTAACCATGGCCACTATTGCCTTACAGCTTAGGTCCCCAGTTCTGCGGCTGAAATTAATAATACAAGTGAAATCCTATTTATTTAAATACAAACGTTTAAAAATAAAGGAAAATACTCTGTAGAACCTAAAACCTAAGTTAATAAAAGGCTTAAAAGTCAGCCAGGCATGGTGGCTCACGCCTATAATCCTTGCACTTTGGGAGGCCAACATCAGCGGATCATGAGGTCAGGAGATCGAGACCAGCCTGGCCAACACAGTGAAACCCCATCTCTACTAAAAAAAAAAATAAAAAAATAAAAAAAAAATTAACAGGTGTGGTGGCATGCCTGTAGTCCCAGCCACTCCGAAGCAGGAGAACTGCTGGAACCCAGGAGGTAGAGGTTGCAGTGAGCCAAGATCTCACCACTGCACTCCAGCCCGGGCAACAGAGCGAGACTCTGTCTTAAAAAAAAATAAAAAAGACTTAAAAGTCAAATCTAACAAATGTATTAATATTTTAAAAGGCATATACTTGAAATCTATTTGTTTTTATTCCTCTTTCTATAATCTACTTGTAGGATTTGAAAAGAAAATCCCACAGTAAAATGTTCATTCAAATAAAACATGTGAGACAAGGGAATGCAAGCTGTTTAAATTAAATGAAATGACCTGATCATCCATTCAAGGCAACTGCAAGAGGGATTAAAGTTCTGTATTTAGTTACATGTTCGAAGTAAATGGGAAACTGCTGACTTAATAACTTAAGCCTAAACAAAATGAATCTCAGTCTTCTAAAAAGAGTCCCTGAAACAAAACCTCTAATTCCTAGAAAGCATCACAGTATGAATTTCAGAACATTGCTCAGGGCTTGTGCTACATAAATGTTTGATAAATTAAGAACGTATTTTATGCTTACATGTGTCCTGCTTTTCACAGTGTCTCTGGTCGAATTAATGTAAGCTTTTAAAATGCTGCCTTTAATTCTCATGTGTCTAATTCCATCCAGGCTTTATAGCCAGTTAAATGCAATAAACTTGTCATAACACCTCCAAATATCAAGGTCTATGCTTTTTTCTGGTCATTTCCCCTGTTTTCCCCACTTTCTTCTTAATTTCCAGCAGCACGTAGGTTGCTTACTTATTTTTCTGTAGACAACAGCATAAGATATACAGACATACATGATGATCTATCATTAAACAAAAGGGAAGAAGAGTTTGGAGAATAGAAATTGTAGTTATTGAACAACATTATTATAAGATACAAATATCTTGATTCAGCTTTCATTAAAATCATAGTGAAATCATAGACATGTATTTCAGATGGAAGCAATTAAGGAGTGAAAGACTGTTGACCCGATTATCTTAGACAATACAGAGTGCTGGACTGCACTACATTTTGCTGAGAAAAGGAAGGAAAGGTAAAAATGCATACATAGACTTATTGTAAAATTAGGTTAAACCTGCTCGTCATAAAAGACTGAATCTCTGAGTTTGTTTTCTAAACTGAGGAAGGAGCTTTCCTGTAATATTTTAATAGTTATCTTCCAAAAACTGTTGACATATTACCCCATAGATCTGTGTTATAGGAAGATGCATTAACATTTGTTCTAAAATGAATTTAAATATATGTTTTAATAAGAATAAAGTAAATAATTGCATTTTTAAATAAATTATAAACCCTAAAAGCTATCTTCAGAATTTGAAAATTCAATCTATGTTTCAAAAAGGATACTTTTTAAAGCTTACAGCTCTTAGATGGTTTCATCTCTTTTTGTCTTAAAACAATTTAGGCATGATATTGACAAAAAACTTGAGAAAATGACGTTTTTCAAAGAAGTATCATGAAAACTTATATTGAAAATTTTCTCACTAAAGATACATGACAGTTTCTAATTGTTTCAAACAAATTTCTTTGTCACAAAATAATCATTACTTTCAAGAAATAAATGAATCACATATGCACAGAAAACGCCCTATGCTACCCATATCACCATGATATAAGGATAAAATTATACTTGTTAAAATACAGTTATGTCCAAAAATATTTGCCAGGTTGTCTTGAATACCTCTTTTGAAGTACAACCTTTATGTCACCACCAATTTTCTGTTTCTCTCATTAAAATATAACTACTATTATGCAAAAGAAGAAAACAATGAATAAATTAAAATGCTCAAACAAAAGTATCCAATGGTTGGTTCAGAGAAAAAGCAAAATATGGTATCTACAAGGAAGCAGAAATTTTTGATTTAATTTGCTTTCATATTCATTCAACCATTAAAGCAACTGGTTTTAATCTCTGTATATGGGCTTAGTCCAAAAGGGTTTCAAAAATGTGGATGACATTGCATACACTTGAGTAACTACAGCCAAGCAACTTTTCAGATACTCAAGAATATATGTATACACATGAATATATGTATACACAAGAATATATGTATACACATGTATACCTATATAAGAAAATATGTGTATATATGTACTGACACATGCATATATACAGTCATAGACATAAACAAACATACACATATACAGTTATGGTTTTCAATTCTGAAATATTTATATATGCACAGTAAACAAGTATAAAAATGATTATATTCTGTAGAAGAAACAATTGAAGTCCTGAAACTAAAGTATGTTCAAAGACCTACCCTTTCTCCCTTCATTCATTCTTTCTTTTCTCCCTTCCTTCCCTCTTTTTGTTCCTTTCTTCCCTGTCATCCTCCCTCCATTTTTCTATCAATTTATTCCTTCTTTCCATAAATAAGTATTAATCATATCACATGTGCCAGTAACTGGTATATACAGAAGATTCAATGGTAAGCAATTAGAGAAGGAACCCCCCTTCACAGAGCTTTAATTGTGCTGGGTGTAAATCCACTGAAAAAAATGAAAATCATAGCGTTTCAAATCAGATAGACTGACATTCAAATCCTAATAACATCACTTATCTCACTTATTTGGGTAATTACTTAACTTTGCTAAGTTTCCATTTGTTCAAAAGGAAAGTGACAATAATTTTAATTCCATCATTTATCTTGAGAATTAAATAAAATCATGAATGAAAAAATCTGGTGGAAAATCTGGGATTTAGCAGGTGTTCAATAAATGCTACATAACTACTCTTCCCATATATATTTAACATTAAATTGCAGTTAAATCTTAGTTTCAATGTTGCAGGTTCACAGATGGTCAAGAAAAGAAAAGATGCTCAGGGTATTACCTTGCTCTAAAGTAAACATTTTACTCAGAAAAGGTACTGAATAAACACTAGTTGAAAATATGTTGGTGTTACCAAACAGAGGGAGAGAGAAAAAAAAAATCAGAGACAATGACACAGGGACTTGTAGAGACAGTGTGGAAAAATAAGCCCATGGTGGGCTTATTTTAATAAATACAGCAGATTAAAAGGTGACTGGTTCATCCTTCTTGTTCATATAAGAGGCGCCATTTTGTAATGCTGGCTTATAATATTTCCAAACGCAATTTTATTTTTTCCGTTTTTATGAAGGAGGTGTTTTCATTTACTGGGAAGAGAGCTACGGCAAGTAGGCCTCCAGCCATGGCAGGTAATATTCTAGGTTTCTATGAAATAAGTTGGTGCATGAAAAGATAGATAAGCTCGAGAAGGAGGTAGGTCTGCAGGAAACTCAAATAGCACCGTGGAAACAACTAACAGAATGGACGTTCTCACGAGGAAATGATCTGACCTCTATGAGCACACTGCATATTCCAGAAATCCAAGGCATGTCCTGGTCCATCTTTTATCTGCTTCTACTCCCCAAGGAAGCTTTTATCTCTGGGATGGGCTGGGTGATTCTAAATGAGATTTGAAAACAATGGACTCCAGTGGAACCCAGCATCATCTATACTTTAAGCCTCGCCATTACTCGCTATAAAATTCCAGAAACTGGCTGAATCCAGTAGTCTTAGTTTTAAATAGGCAATTTTATGAAAACAATAAAGCAAAGACAGAAGTGGATTTATAGTGAGAGGTAGAGCACTTTCAAAACACTGGAATTTAAAATGTAAAATCAACTCCTAACTGTTGATATCAATGTAATTGAAAAACACACTAGGCCAGGCGCAGTGGCTCACGCCTGTAATCCCAGCACTTTGGGAAGCCAAGGCGGGCAGATCACGAGGTCAGGAGTTCGAGACTAGCCTGGTCAACATAGTGAAACCATATTTCTACTAAAAATACAAAAATTAGCTGGGCATGGCGACACACGCCTTTAGTCCCAGCTACTCAGGAGGCTGAGGCAGGAGAATTGCTTGAACCCAGGAGGTGGAGGTTGTGGTGAGCCGAGATCATGCCATTGCACTCCAGTCTGGGCAACAGAGTGAGACTCTGTCTCAAAACAAACAAACAAACAAACAAAAACAAACAAAAAACACTAGAAAAAATGTTTCTTCTCCATAAATAAAAAACTCAAGTGCCAAATTGAAACAGTATTATTGTACCTAATGAAAATGCATTTAATAAAAGTCAGATTTCTGTACAGGGCTATGCGAAAATGACACTTCCAATGTTTTTGTTGTCCAATCATGCACTACATAGAGAGAGGGTCCCCAGAACTAATAGGATCCCTTACTGAGAGAGTGTCCTTTGCAGATGGATGTGTTAAATGGTCAGGGCTTATTGTCCCTAAGTATTAAAATAAGCAATTATTTCCAATCAGACTGATTCTATATTTTCCAAACAATCTTACTGATTGCCATTTAGTTCCCTACATGGATTTTCCTTTGTGATTAAGGGAGGCCTCTGATTCACTTTACAATTATATTTCTTATTGCAAAGAAGAAAGTTGGCATTTTACTTCATGTTTCTCAGTCTTTTATGAGTTTTCTAAGTATGAATCAGCATTTCAAGTTCCAATTACCTACAACAAAGAAAAGATGGAATTACTAAAACATGTGAGATTTAGGGCCAACCAGATGTACTGGTAAATTTGTCAAGTTAATGGTATGTATATGCAAATCATTCCTCAAAGCATGGCAGACATAGAGAAATACAACAAGACTTAGTTTCACTTCTCAAGGAGTTTCCAAACCAGATGAGGAGGTAAGTTATATAAACATGGGAAAATAGAAAAAAAATGAGGGCAGTTTGAGGCCCAGCAGAATAGGGAGATTTATAAGACATATAAATATATTAAGAGCATACACATACACCTACAATGAAAAGATTAGAAGGATATCTCTGGGTAGTGGGATAGTACGCCTTTATTACATTTATATTTTCTATAGTACACACGCATTTGCTTTTATAATAAAAACACTTAAAATGTTATCTGTAGAGTATAATAGGCTACCATAGGCTGCAGTAGGAAGATCTACGTTCGGATTTACTGTGGATCTATAGAGATATAATCAGTAGTCACCAAGATTAAGTTACCATCAAAAACACTTACATTAGTTTCCTATTGCTACTGTAATGAATTATCACAAACTTGGCGGGTTGGTTTAAAATGGCCCAAATTTATTATCGCACAGGTCTGGAGTTCGGAAGTACAAAATTGGTCTCACTGGGATAAAATCAAGGTGTTGGCAGGGTTGCATTCCTTCTGGAGGGTCAGGAGAAAATCTGACTTACTGCTCTTTCCAGCTTCTAGAGACCACCCACATTCCTTGGCTCATGGCCCCTGTCCGTCCTCAAAACCAGCAATGTCTGGTGTAGTCTTTATTATACTATGTCACTGGGACATCGACACTTTGGCCCCCCTCCCCTTATTTTCTTTTAACTTATAGAGAATCTTGTGATTACATCAGGCCCACCCAGGAAGTATGGAAAAATAGTCCCATCTAAGGATCCATAACTTAATCATATCTTCAAAATCTTTTACCAGGTACAGCATTATACTCATAGGCTCCAGGAATTAGGACATGGACATTTTGGTAAGTAGATTATTTTAAATACCAAAATAATATTTAAGAAATAAACACATTCCTGGACACAATTCCTTTTTTGGAGGGGGAGGGGGGAGATGCACACTTTCTCCTTTTCTCCATATACCACTTTTAAAAATACTATAATTCAACTTGAGTGTTATAAGAAAATCAGCAATGTCAAACTTGTAACTCACCACCAAGATAACAAGAGAGAAGATGCAGAGGTTATTCTCTGCAAGTTATGCAGCTTTGTTCTTAGCTACCGGAGCATCCTAGATGAGAAATTATGCTCTTCATCCATAGTTAATGGAATTCTGAAAATGGGAGGAGTCATTGCCATGGGAGTTGATGTTATAAAGTAATGCTTTGCCTGATTACCCCAGTGGCTAGACCTGCTAAAGCTACACCAAAAATAAATCCATGGAACAGAAAATCTAGATTATAACTTTCTTGACAATCAAATATTGGAGAAGAATTCTACCAAGTTCAACTGCTATTAATGAGCTACTACTGTAACGTCAAATGATGTAAGGTTAAGGACTGACTTTTCTAATAAACATTTTGCAGACCTATTCACATTGAAGTTGTTGGCATCTCCTCGTAAATCTAACTGTGACCACAATCTATACAGTGAGGACTTGGTCTTTGCTCATGATTCACCCTCTGCCTACAACCCCTTGGTGAATATTTGCGCAACTTCCAAAACTTAGCAAAGTCACCCTCTTACCCTTCCATTGAAGTCCTTTGTCTCTGTGTTCTCACTGTCATCTCAAATAACATTGACCCCTGCCTCCCTGGAATTCCGCTGGACATACTTACAACTTTTGTGACTTTCATCTTTGCATGGTCTACATCCCCACATTAATATCCAGAGGTGAGAATCGGTTTGCCTTATTTCAACCATTGTAAAGATAACCATAAAGCCAGGAAAAAGTTTACAGTCTGATAGAGCTATCCCACTTGCTCAGATATTGAAATGCTTCAGTGAACACCTGCTTCCCTGAACTTTCCCCTGGGAGTCTCAACCCAGCAACTAAAACAGTGATGCCTGGGCCATCCGGGAGCCTCTGGGACCCTGCTGTAGAACCACAGCCAAGGCCGCTTCTAATTGGTCGGTGTCCAGGCTCCACAAACTTGACTGCATTCCCAAACTGCAGGACAGTATCTGGCTTATAATGGGCACTCAGTAAATATCTGTTGAATGAATGAATCTTATCAACATACCTTGTGTGTCAATATATTTTGCTACAAAAAAAATTAAAAACAAAACACGTTCCCCACAATTTCACAGAATGTTATTCAAATCTTTATTTAATGTAGTTTTGCAAACGATATTTTCTACTATTTTGCACCGACCTACCGTGGTCCCACTGAGGAGAGATTCCAGAATGATAATTTTATCTCACAAATGAAAACAGTTTTATGTTTTAAAAAGAACACTACCAGCAAAGGAACAAAAAATGGTGCCTTGTAGAGATGGCATTTTTGATTGACCAGACAGCAAAACTAAATGAAAAAAGCATAAAACTATGGAAAAGAGAGACATGTCTAAATAGGTTCTAGAAAGATCTCCCAAGAAATAAACTGGAAATCTTTGATTAAAAAGTTCCACAAAGGAAGACTTTAAGCATTTTTTAAGAAGAAGAATCACAAGTGAAAACAAGAAAAAACAGAGGAGAATGTTTCTTTCATCTTGCAAGATAAGTGTCCTTCACTTGAAATAAGATTCCAGTAGAACTTCAAAGATATTTAGCAGATTTCATAAAGTAGTAGCTACTCTTTATCTTTAGGTTCTTTGCCTTAATAACTGTGAAATTTGTGAAACAGAAGATTTGTTTTAAATGAGGTTATTGTTCAATTTAGACAGTGAACATTTTCAAAAGGATGTAATATCCATAGAAAATATCTTACATGAGACAGGTGAGAACATAAAAATCTTAAAGAAAGCTTTACTCTGTAAATTTAAAATTTACCTACTTTTGTGAGTCTGCACTCTCATACCTGGAAAATAGTTACATTATACAGGTCCACATCAAACCACAGAAACACAAAAAATAAACTGACAATGTATCAAAACTCTTAAGGAAAAAGGACTTTCTAAGCTTTGAAGTACTATGAAAACAAAAGCACAAAGGAGAAAATGAATAATTGTGGAATAATAGTAAATATATGCATGCTCTATACTAAAGAATAAGAAAATATTCAAAAGACAAATAACCACTTTGCAACAAATGTAAGAAGGAAACAATAAGTATGTTTAATATAACAAGAGCATGTATAGATTACTAAGAAAAGCCGTAAGACCCTAATAAATAAATAGGCAAAAATCAGTGCTTTTGTTTGTTATGATGCCATAACAAAATACCACAGACTGCAGGGCTTACACAATAGAAATGTATTTTCCCACAGATTTGGAGGCTAGATGTCCTAGATTAAGGTATTAGCGGGTTTGGTTTCTTCAGAGGCCTCTCTCCTTGGTTTGCAAATGGCCACATTCTTGCTGTGTCCCCACATAGCTGTCCTCAAGTCTTTGTGTTGTCTGTGTCCTAATTTCCTCCTCTTATAGGACAATAGTCATACTGGATTAGGGCCCACCCATAGGACCTCATTTTATCTTAATTACTTACTTAAAGCCCATCTTCAAATATAGTATCATGCTGAGGTTTAGGTGTTCAACATATGTATTGAGGTGGGAAGGACAATTTATCCCATAACAAACCACAAACAATTCAAAACAGAAACGTCTGAAACAGGCACATAAAAATATTACATTTGCTAATAAGTAAAGGAATGCTAATTGAAGGTAAAATATTATTATACTTTTCATTTTTCTTTTTTTTTTTTTGAGACAGAGTCTTGCTCTGTCACCCAGGCTGGAGTACAGTGGCACAACCTTGGCTCACTGCAACCTCTGCCTCCTGGGTTCACACCATTCTCCTGCCTCAGCCTCCCAAGTAGCTGGGACTATAGGTGCTCACCACTAAGCCCGGCTAATTTTTTGTATTCTTTAGTAGAGACGGGGTTTCACTGTGTTAGCCAGGATGGTCTCAATCTCCCGACCTCATGATCCACCCGCCTCGGCCTCCCAGAGTGCTGGGATTACAGGCGTGAGCCACCGCGCTCGGCCTCATTTTTCAAACTAGTAAGACTTGAAAGTCTTTTAAAAGCATTTTAATCCTGGCAAGGTTTCAGTTCAATGAGAACTTTGAATGCTATTGGCAGGAGTGTAACCTGACAAACCATTTTGGGAAGCAAACTGTTAATATTAATCAAGATTATAAAAAATATTATACTCAGTCTAGGTCAATATAATCAAAAAAATAAGAAAATGCATATTTAGATACGAGCATATTAACTTCTAGGAAGAGATCTTTACTAAAATGTTATCTGAGTCTTATTCATAATACCAAAAAAAAATTGAACCAATCTAAATGCTCACAATGGAGAAACTCTAATGTAAACTCAACACTTCATAAGCTGTTATGCAGCCATTAAAATGGTGTGTGTAAAAACTACCAAAAATATATAATAGTTACAATTTTGTTTTATAAAATGCAGTATGCAAAACTATATATTAAAAATACTCACAGAATAAAAGGAGCAGGAAATATACTCACAGTCATTTCTTTAAGATAACAGAATTGTTTGTTGTTATTTGTTTTAATTTACCGGTATTATACTTTTAAAATTTCCAAAAAAAAAAAAAACATGCATTCATATTTACAATAAAAACATAATCATTTCAGCTTGAGTAAAATTGGATTGAATATGCCAAAATTTAGTTTCAATTCTATTAAGCGTAGGTCAAAAGGTCAGCTTCTTTCTTTAATGCTTTGCTTTCACTCTGCCACATGGTTTTTAACCAACTTTTATGTTGACATAAGTGATACCTTCACTCAACACCCATTTCAAACCCAACCCACTTATGCCCCAGAAATAAAAACAGATTACTCTATGGGAAAAGATAGAAATCCCTATTATAAGAGTTTGAGAATCCCTAGCAGGTCAAGTTCGCCTTTCAGGAATCCTTGGTAAGATCATTCTCTGTTCAGCTTTTCTACCTGAGATCATCCACTTTATCTGCCTAAAGATCAGAGGCATTCATTCCATAGATGCCTCAATAACATGAGACACTACCTTTCTGCTGCCTTTCTCTGTGACTGTGAGAAATATACAGCGAGGTGTGGCAAGTTCTAACACATGCATCTCAACTCTTAGTTAAGTGCAGGGTATAGAGTACTGTGCCAGAAGAACCTACGAAATGTTGTATTTTACTTTTTGGTAAAATACCGAGATTCAAAGAACACTCAATCTTGGAGTTTGTGAGGAGCTCCAAATTGTAAACTTTGAGCAACTGATTGCCAATCAAAACTGCAGGACTCAAACTGTGTTCATCAATTTGATGGATCTTCATTGGGACTCTTATTTTCCTACTAGACTAGAAATAAGAAACATAATTGTAACGAGTTCCATAGTGTCTCACCAAAACTCACATCCACCTGGAACCTCAGAATGTAACCTTATTTAGAAATGTGGTCTTTCCAAATATAATTAAGGTAAAGATCAAGGTAAACTCAATAGGATTAGGGTAGGCTCTAAATGCAGTGAAAGTGTTTCTACAAGGCGCATAAAAGGACACACAGAGAAGGAGCCATGTGAAGTCAGAGGCTAAGGTGAGAGCGAGGCTGCCACAAGCCAAGGAATACCAGGAGCCACTGGAAGCTAGAAGAAGAAGGAAAGATTCTTTACAGTCTTCAGAGAGACCCTGACCCTGCTGACTCCTTGACCTTGGATGTCTAATCTGGAGAACGATGAGAACACAAATTTCTGTTGTTTTAAGTAACCTAGTTGTGATGATTTGTTATGACAGCCCTGGGAAATTAATAAAGTGCTGTATGAAGACAATGATGCCACATTTCACAAAACTGTCCCTTTATATTGAGGCAGAAGGGTGTGGTGCAAAGAGCACCAAAAGAGCAGAGTCAAAGGGTTGGGTATTGGCTCCATGCTACAATTTTCCACTAGGCAAAACAGAGCCTCTCCAAATAGCTGCTCATAATAGACATGATTATCATCTCAATTGCATAGGATTCTTAACAAGACAAAGGGAATGGTATACATAGTAAGCATTTGATAAGGTATAGACAGAAATTCAGATTTTGTTGTTATTATCAGTGGTTTAGAGCAAATGCCAATTTTACACTCAATATCTATTTAGGAAATATGAAAACAGACCAAAAAATATTTACACAAGTAAATGTGTGGTTTGCCTTTCAGTTCTTTCTTTATTACAGGATCTTTCTTCCCTAAAGGGTGGGTTTATATTGTGAAGACTGAATTTGGACCCTGATATGAATAATTTATCACACAGACAGGTGAATTATCAATGATATTTCAGAAGGGGGGTAATGTGGGGCTGTTATTTTTAGGTTGTTGTACTGTCATTAATAATCATCTCTTGTACTTTTAGCCATCTGAACTGGAAAAGAAAAGAAATAGATAGCCCTGATCATGGTAAGGCAGCTTTTTAGTGTTTCTGATTGAGAAAAATAAAAAGTTAGGGACAAAGAATCCTGTCACTAATGTCTAGTTCCTGGGTTTTGATGGCATTCACCATCCTATTTGAGAAAAGTGGTAGATGGGTGGCATCAAAGGCAAGAAAACTGATTGCTGTTATTTAAGTAATAACCACAGTACAATACTGCTTTTATAACATTCCAGGCCATAATAACTACTAGAATAAATTACTCAGTTCTTAAAGTAACAGCTTTGGTGCACCATTCAGAAGATTCAATGTATAACTCTTGATTGTGAATCTCCTCATTCAATAAAAATATACTGTGGTAAATTATTTCAAGCATTATTTCTAAGAATTGATGTTATCCAAACATGTTTTCAAAATGAAATAGAAGATTGGTTGAAGGCTTCTGTGTTCATGCTTTCCTCCCTATTAGAGCAGAAGGCAAGACTCATTCCTCCAAGCTCATTCTCAACGGAAAATTGATGCCAAACCTAAGGTGTTGTGAACAAAACTCACTGACAGCAAACAATTTCTCCAAAGCTCAACTCCTTAGAAGCATTTTGTCAATGTTGGGTAATTAGTTTCCATGATCATCGTTGTCTTTCATTGGGTCTACCTAGCTGGCTACATTGTTCTCCAGTCTTCTTCTGTGTTCCAATGAAGGACCAATGTGGTAAGTGCCAATTCCTCACTGGTTTTGCCCTCTCCTCACTTGACACCATTCCCAGACATGCAGATAGTAGTGATGGTGGAAAAAAATTCACCACCCTAGGAATTTTCTCTCTAACCCCATTCATAAGTTCATATCGTCACCCAATCCTGGATGAGTCATTGCAATATTCAGCTAATGAGACCTGTCATCCTTGGACTTGTGCTTACCCTACTTCTGCATCTCCCATCACTGCCCTCCACATGTGCTATACTGCCATCATACTGAGGGTCAGCGCCCTTTCACTCTTCCATATCTTTGGGTAGAGAGAACAGCAGGGCATGCCTGTTTGGAGCACACATACCGGAGATCCTTGCCCAAACACCCTCATGCTGAGTTCCTTGCTCTTCTCTTTGCCTCCTTTGACTATGTCTCATCACTTCATACTCCATACTCAGAGTCTAAGTTTCTTAATCCCAGGATGAGGCTGGAGCTATACAGTAGTTCCCACTTAGCTGCAGTTTTGCTTTCTGTGGTTTCGGTTACCAGCTGTCAATGGTGGTCTGAAAATATTAAATAGAAATTCCAGAAATAAACCATTTGTAAGTTTTATATCACACGCCCTTCAGAGTGGCATGATGAAATATTGTGCCCATCCTGCTCCCTCCCTCCAGTGATGTGAATACTCCTGTTGTCCTGGGTTTCCACATCGTAGATGCTGCCTGCCCATAAATCACTTTGTAGCCACTGGTGATCAGATCTACCGTCTCAGTATTACAGGGCTTATGTTCAAGAAACCCTTTATTTTTCTTAACAATGGCCCCAAAGCACAAGAGTAGTGATGCTGGCAATTCGAATATACCAAAAAGAAGCTGTAAAGCACTTCCTTAAAGTGAAGATGTAAAAGTTCTAAACTTAATAAAGAACACAAAAACTTATGCTGAGGTAGCTAAGGTCTATGGTATGACCACATCTTCTATCCATGAAACTGGAGTGACACCAGCATTTCCAGTTCCCTCAAATATGCCTCCCCAGCTCGAGGTCTGATGACAGTTTGGGAACGAGGGTGTAGTGATTGAGCTTGATGACGGTCTGACTATCAAGTAAGTGAAACATGAACATCCTTTGAGGAAAGTGGTTAATTACAAACATATTCTGAAAAGAAATGCTACCATTTATTCAGCATTTACTAGGACCAAGAATTAAGTAGTTTATTACATATTTTATATATATCATCCTAATCTAATTCTAGGCACCTGTAAGTTCAAACCATGTGATTGCCCTGAGAAGACTAATAATCTATTGCCCTTACAAACTATATTTTCCAGATGCTCAACAGTTATTTTGAGGAGAAGCTGTGGGCTGCAGAATGGGAAGGTGGAGAAGGTAGGCTACTAATGTGAGCATTCCATTGCTCCTAAATGGCCTCAAACAATTCAGCCCTGGCCCCAAACATACTACTCCATTAGGCAACATAAAAGCCCTATAGTTAAGTTAGTTTGCCATACCTCCTAGCTAGATAAGACTGCAATCATCTATTTTTACTTAAGACTATCCATTTGTAGGAAGTAGGGGGTCCTACTGTAGGACGTAGGGGGTGTCTTGATTATTTAGGCCTTGCAAAAAATAAATTGAACCTGATCTTATGGAAATTCTACACAGGTAGGTAGGGAAGAGGAGATTGAGTGAAGACATCTAGAGGAAGCTCTTAGCCAAATCCAAAGACCAAATATCCCCTTTCTCAAACAAATCAGTGACTTGAATAAAAAGGAGGCAGAGCTAGTGTTACACATTTAAAGAGATTTGGAAAACATAACAGCAAATACTATATAAAGACTTATAAAGACTTTGTTTGGATTCTGATGCAAACAAACACACAATTAAAAGACTTCTTGAGAAAATCGAGGAAATGCAAATATGGATATATGAACTGAATCTTAAATTGCATTAAAGGATTATTATTAATTGTGTTAGACGTTATAAATGACATTGTGTTTATGTATACACACGTTCTTATCATTTGGACATGTATACTTCAGAATCTGCAGGAGAAAAGCATTATGTCTAACATTCATTTTAAAATATGACCTCCTCAAATAAATTAATGAATGGAACAAGATTGGAAAATTGCTGACAATTATTGAAGCTAGGTAAAGGGTGCATAAGCTTTATTGTACTATTCACTTTCTTTTGTTTGTGTTTGAGATTTTCATAATAACAAGCTTTACCAAAAGCAAATTCATTGATTCTTTTTATCTCAAAAAGAGACATTTGTGCCTGCCAGGTAATGTGTCCAAGTTTTAGAAGTGTAACTGGAATGCCCAGATCAATTTAAATTTATATGAAATCACAACTGGGTTGAACACAGGTAGAGAAAAGGCAAACAGAGCCAAGAAGAAAAAAAGGCTTAGGGATTACGAGTATTAAAACAACATCTGCTGGAACAATCAATAATTATGTGCATAGTCACAATATGAAAGAAGTGAAAGAACTCCAAGAAAGACAAGTTCAAGTAAAAAGGTGGCCAAACTAATAGAAACTGTCTTTCTACTGTTCTGCAGGTGGTATAATCGCCCTCCTCCTTCAAGACTCATCAAAAGTTATAGATCAGTGCTGCCTTTGCCAGCTCCCCAAAGCTGTTAGCTGCTGTCTCATGGGAGATTCCACAAAGCTTTGTTCATACTTTTCTGGTTTTCTACACTTTATAAAGGAAGAGATGTTGACTAGCACTTGCCTTGCAATGTCATATATGTATACACTTAAGAAATAGTGGAAGAAATGGATGCATGGTCTATTTGTCCATTTTCACACTGTTACAAAGAAATATCAGAGGCTGGGTAATTTATAAAACAAAGAGGTTTAATAGACTCACATTTCTGCATGGCTGGGGGGGGCCTCATGAAATTTACAATCATGGTGAAAGGCAAAGGGAAAGCAAGCTTGTGCCTTCTCACATGTCAATGGGAAAGAGAGAGTGAGCCAGCAAAGGGGAAAGAGCCCCTAATAAAACCATCAGATCTCATAAGAGCTCACTTCACTACCATGAGAACAGCATGGGGCACACTGCCCCTATAATCCAACCCCTCCCACCAGGTCTCTCCCTCAACACCTGGGGATTCCAATTCCAGATGAGATTTGGGTGGGGACACAAAGCCTAACCGTATCACATGGGTACTAAAGAAAGGAAAAAAAGAGACGGATGGAAGAAAAAGAAAAATTCTATTCTTTCCTGGGAAGAAAAAATTCTGAGGTCAGAGGGTTGGGGCTGATATTTAAGAAAGATTTCATGTAAATAATCCCAAACCAAGCAGAATCAGGTGCTACCTTTCTTTAGGAGCCTGTTACTAGGAATTTGTTTTGTTTTGTTTCAGCTAGGCTAAATCCCACACATCCTCTTTTGTGCAAGCAATTCATCAAATATGCCAGGCTGGAGACAGTTGAGATTTTTTATCTCTTGCTGAGAAAAGAAAGTTTTCATTGAGCTATCACATGCACAGTTATTTTTATTTGACTTTCAGTTGAGATACCCCTGCTGTATAGCATATTGAATACTTTATTGACCATAAAATGTGCTGCTGCAATTAGAGGGTTTATTTCTATTTTTTTTCCAAGCATTGTGCCTTTCTGGAGGCACTTGGAAGCTTATTTCTGTTTATCAGTTTTTCAAGGATGTTTGCAATTTAGCAACAGTGAATTGGAAGTTCAGTTAAATATCTGGCATCTTTGAGTGAGTGTTTCCAAGATCTGCAATTAAGCAGGGCAGGGTAAAGCATAGTGAGGCTCCTCATGCATAAGCTGTAAAGGTTTTTCACACTATCTGAGATCTTAGAGAAAAAACGTTCACTAAGTAAATCAGGAGCAAATTCACTTAAAAGACTGCCTTATAAATCATTCAGCTTTGTCAGACAATCTCTGGGTGCACTAAGTGCTGGCTATCTTTGGGTTATTTTAGAGGTAATCACCTCTATTGGGTATCACCAAGTAAAACAGCACAGACCTCATGGAAGATACCATGTTTAAACAGTATGAGGTTTCAGATCTCATGCCTCAGGCAGAGTTTGGAACCAGGAGCTGAGGACACTATTAGTTGAATGAGTGAATAAAAGAAAAGAGAATTCTTCCTGGTCTCTAAAAAAAAATATGCCCTAGGTTACTTCCAGTAAGCCAACAGCAAATCAGAATGGAACATGTGAGTTGCAGCAGGACTGGTAGCATATGCAGGTTAAATGTCCTGTTGTATATTTCTCTCCATGTGCCCTCACGGGGTTAGTAGGGAATCCCAGACTTGTCTTCGAATCTCAAGCCATCACTTGTGCTATTTTCTGTAGATTTCATAGCTGCTGTCAATAAAACTTTTTATTGAAGCATTATACCTTTCGTGAAACTATAGTCAAGCCCATGCCCAAAAGCCATCTAGGTCTAGACCTCTGATGACATTCTGATGAGGTGGGGCAGGTGACTGCTACCGTGGAGATTCCTCTTCTACTCTCAGCTTCTTCTCTCCATCTACTGACCCCCTCATCCAACTATCTCCACCAGGAAATAGACAGAGATTCCAAGAGTTATAGCTTAGTTGTACTGAGACTCTAACAGGCATTGTGCATGCTTGTGATGCAGCAACGAATGAGACAGAAGTGTGCCCTCATCTTAGGGAGCTCGAATTCTAGTGATTTAAAATAAGCCTGTAGTAAGGGCTTGCATCTCTCCAGAGCAGGCATCTTACAAAACATTGTACCTTCAATTTGGTTTTCTGTGTCGTTTTTTTCTTAATTCGCTCAATAAAATTTATTTCAAGTTTCTGCTCAATTGTCACTTTATAATGGAAAGTTCTCCTTCTAAAAAACATCCTTCTCCAATTACTACCACTCCACACCCACCTCTCTCTACCTTGCTTTATTTGTCTCTACAGCCCTTAGCACTACTGGACTAAGTTTATTTATTTATCAGTTTTTGTGTGTGTGTGTCTTTTCTTGCTAGAATATAAAGTGTTTCAGGGCAGCCAACTTGGTTAATTCATTACTGAGTACCTGGCTTATTATAAGAGATGAATACGTATTTGTTGAATTAATTAATGCATAAATAACCATAAGCAATAGGTATGATCATTATTCCTGTTTTTCAAATGGGAAATTTACACTTAATGAGGATAAGAAATTTGCCTAAAGTCACCCAATACATAAGCAGTGAAAGTAGGGCTCAGACCAGGTCTTCTGGAGCAGAAAGCCTGGCCTCTTGATCATTACTCTAAATTGTCCCACTTCAAGGAATCATTTCTTTAACATGTCTAATAGTAGAAGCTTCCCTAAACTCTCAATCTAGGATGGGATGAAGACATTAAATAGAAGAAATGCCACTGAACAACGTATAAAGATAAAAATACAAAACTACAAATGTAATTCTGAAAAACTTCAGAGTAAAATTTAGGACAGTTTTATCATGTACAGAGTTAACATAAAAATATGTGCTATTGGGCCGGGCACAGTGGCTCACGTCTGTACTCCCAGCACTTTTGGAGGCCGAGGTGGGCAGATCACCTGAGGTCAGGAGTTAGTGACCAGCCTGGCCAACATGGCAAAACCCTGCTGTCTCTACTAAAAATACAAAAATTAACTGGGCGTGGTAGCGGAGGCCTGTAATCCCAGCTACTCGGGAGGCTGAAGCAGGAGAATTGCTTGAACCTGGAAGGCAGAGGTTGCTGTGAGCCAAGGTCACACCACTGCACTGCAGCCTGGGCGACAGAGAGAGATTCTGTCTCCAAAAAACCAAAAAAACAAACAAACAAACAAAAAACAAAACAAAACAAAAAACAAACAACAACAACAAAACATGCTATTGAAAGTACATGGGTGGCTGGGTGTGGTGGCTCACGCCTGTAATCTCAGCAGTTTGGGAGGCCGAGGTGGGTGGATCACCTGAGGTCACGAGTTCGAGACCACCCTGGCCAACATGGAGAAACCCCGTCTCTACTAAAAGTACAAAAATTAGCCAGGCATGGTGGTGTGTGCCTGTAATCCCAGCTACTCGGGAGGCTGAGGCAGGAGAATTACTTGAACCCAGGAGACAGAGGTAGCAGATAGTGCCACTTCACTCCAGCAGAGACAGAGCAAGACACTGTCTCGGAAAAAAAAAAAAAAAAAGAAAAAGAAAAGAAATAGAACATGGAAAGAAGAAAAGCTTTAGAGTTGAGCATGGATAGCCTGTCTCTGCCAGTAATTTGTTTACCTTCTCAACCTCAGTTTTTGTATCTATAAGGTAAGACTGATGCCTAACCCACCAAGGTTGTTGGCAGGAGGAAATTAGATAATGAATGTAAAGTTTCTGGCAAAACTTTAAGTTAAATGAATGACTCATTTAGTTATTTACTCTCATAAGTCCTAAGCAAATAAATAAAATTAGGTTTCAGTTATGGATCTATTAATGCATAAAAACAGCAGTGCTGGGCATCACAAATGAACAGGCAGACTTACCCCAGAGCAACTGAAACTGAAGGACAAGGGGCTAGTGACAGTCAGAAACAATGGTCCCTAATCCCAGGGAAGATACTCTAAATTTGTTTATTTGCTGTTGCTCATACTGAACAATTGATCAAGCTGTGGAAGGAGGTATAGTAGCACCCAAATATTTATTTAGACATTAACTAATGGACTTCCCAAGCACGGATAGAGAAACCACTTAACTGGTCAAATATCTGGAAGAAAAAAAACTGTAGTTTATCAAATGTCTTTAATAAAAGTACCGGTAACATTCTGTGCATATTCATCAAAGACTTGGTATTCATATGGTTTTCAAAACAAAGTGACTGATGTTCTAGCTCAGATGTGGTCTAGCATATTTAGTTTGTCACAATTTATATAGTTGCTGATAGGGCAGTAATGATCTTTTGTTGTGTTATGGTTGAATTGATACAATAACTTGCATTTTCTCTTAGATTTTATTAGAAACTATAAATGGCTCTATCACCTCTGAAACAACATAGGTCATGCCACACATTTTAAATCTTATCAGCCCATCTCCTTTTTTAGAATCAGAATATTTGCTTGAAAACTGAAAAGTTTTAGTCTCCCTAAAGAAATATCAACTGATATTTTATAGCTAAAAACATGGATTTTTATTTCTCTCTTTCTTTCCCACTTCCTAAAGAAATGCAGATACATTTCTCCTTGTTCTATTTGGCCACTTTAGATCTTTCGATGGTTTTCGTCTTTGTCTGTTTATTTAAGTGCTGGTTTTAAAATAGCTGAAGTATTATAAGAAACATCTATTGGCCGGGCACAGTGGCTCACGCCTGTAATCCCACCACTTTGGGAGGCTGAGGCAGGCAGATCACAAGGTCAGGAGATAGAGACCAGCCTGGCCAACATGGTGAAACCCCATGCCTACAAAAAATACAAAAATTAGCTGGGTGTGATGGCGTATGCCTGTAATCTCAGCTACTCGGGAGGCTGAGGCATAAGAATTGCTTGAACCCAGGAGGCAGAGGTTGCAGTGAACCAAGATTGCACCACTGCACTCCAGCCTGGTGACAGAGCAGGACTTTGTCTCAAAAAAAAAAAAAAAAAAAAAAAAAAAAAAGGAAATATCTATCAACTGCAGCCTCTCTCTTTCTCAGCTGGAAGAAGTCCAAATGCATGTTTATCAGCTCAGCAACTATGTAACCACTTTAAAAGGGGCACAAATCTACCTTGATATTTCTGAATTACTTCTGAAATTATTCTTTATCCTGAAAGAAAAATCAATGAACACTCCTGAAATTTGCCACTTGTCATTTCATGATACTGAAAAGCAAACGCAAAACATGCTTTTAGAGAAAATAGGCCAGGCGCAGTGGCTCACGCCTGTAATCCCAGCACTTTGAGATGCAGAGGCAGGCAGATCTCTTGACAGAAGTTCGAGACCAGCCTGGCCATGATGTGAAATCCCTATCTCCACTAAAAATACAAAAATTAGCCAGATGTGGTGGCAGGCACCTGTAATCCCAGCTATTTGGGAGGCTGAGGCAGGAAAATCGCTTGAACCTGGGAGGTGGAGGTTGCAGTGAGCTGAGATCCAGCCACCGCACTCCAGCCTGAGAGAGAGAGTCCTGTATCAAAAAAAAAAAAAAAGAAAAGAAAAGAAAAAAAAGGAAAAAGAAAAGAAAAAAAAAGGAAAAAGAAAAGAAAAGAAAGAGAAAGAGAAAGAGAAAGAAATGAAACTAAAACAAAATCATTCAGGATACCTCTTTGTGTAGGTTAGATCTCTGACAAGAGAGGACATAGGCTTACATGTGGGTTTGGACTAAATAATGATCAAGTATCTATTTCAGATATTATCTGTCCCAAGAGAGCACTTAGCAAAAGAATCACAATATTTATCATGATGTAATGCCTCCTCTCTATATGCAATTTGAAAACACTTGTTTGGAAATACATGGTTGAGAATGCTATTTTTCTTTTTTAGAGAAGTCTTCATCATTTATTACAGATTGAGCCAAAGACTTGGAATTAACAGTCCTGGGTTTAAATTCTGGCTTTACCAATTTCTAGCAACACAAATATCACTTATTTGAACTTCCTTTTTTGCTCTTGTAAAGTGGAACTGGTGATGCTTACCATATAATCTGTGACTCTATTCAATAAGTGTTCATTGAATTTAAATCTTATCTACAAAGTCAGCGATGAAGCCACATAAATTACATCTTGGGAAAATCAACCAATGAAAAGACAGACCTGTTCACAACTTTTTGTAGTCACAAGTGAGCTGAGTATTGGGCGTGAGAGTACAGCCTGTGCAGATGAAAAGACATGCGTTGGGGTGTGACTCCTAACTACTAGGTTTGTGTCCTTATGCAAGTAATTTGACCTTAGTATGTCTTATGTTCCACATCTGCAAAATGGATATAACAATAACACAAACTCCCTAATTTTATTGTAAGAAATAAATTTAGAAAATGTGTACTTACTACAAAGAAAGGAACACAGGAAACCAGTCAATAAAAATTGTTGCTATTGATATTTATAATAATAACCATAAGCAAAATCATTCATTCGATTAAAGCTTTGGGGTACAATTTGTGTCCCATATACTGTTGGAGGTACTGGGGACACAGAGGTGAATAAAACCAACAACCTCTCTGTTCTCATGAAACTATGTCTGGTGAAGAATAGACAAGACAATGTCAATGCTCTGAAGACAACAAAACAAAATAATGTGAATAGAGTAACTGAAGATGTGTGTATGGTTTCGTGGGAGAGTGGATGTTTGGAAAGTGCCTTAAAAACAGGGTGACATCCACATGTCTCTTTGAGGAAGTAAGGTTGGAGCTTTGACCTGCGCCCTGTGCAGACTTTCTGCAGGAGTTTGGCACATGCTTACTTAAGACGCCTTTTCACTTCCTGCAATCCACCATTTCTCTAAACCCAAGTCATAAATGGGATTCAGATTTTAATAGGCATACTTTGTGCACTTTAACAAAAGGGAAATCCATAGTTGCCTTAGTGGTGAATCCATCTTGGTCTTTGGAATTACAGAAACCCAGCCATAACACTTATTGGGTGGGTGATAGTGGACTCATTACATAGGCACCCTAAGCCTTACTTATCCCATTTGTAAAACAGCCATGAAACAAAGTCATATATGCACTGCTTCTGCCAGAGTCTGTGATGCAGAAAAGAACCTCCAAATGGCAATTATTGTCACCACTAGCAGTAGAGAAATATCCTGGTTAAGACCTTCACTGCCCACTTGCAATGTGACCTAGGGAGAGTTGTGTGACTTCTCTGAGCATCAGTGTACTAATGTGTAAGATAAGGATAATAACAACAATAATACCTACTTATCAAGTTTGTGTGAGAAATTAACTGACTTGTAGACACCACTTTGAATGGGTTCTGGCAAAGAGCAAACTCAATGAGTGCTCCTTGTTAGTATTACTCATGACATTGACATCAATGAATTACTAATCACAGGCTCACAGACCACTGTGAGAGAAAAGATTATTGACTTAGAAATATGTTGAACTAAGCTGTTCCCATGAAAATCTTCCCTAACAGAACAATTATGTGAACCATTTTGTATCTTCTGGAGATTTTAAGATATTGATTAAACATTTCAACACAGTGACATGATCAGTGAATAGGAACACTTGCTTTGCATAATTCTGCCCATTTTGATTGCTCTTTTAATTTACACATTTCTAAAGATTGAGTCCAATTATCACCACATGCCTCTTCAATCAACATTGGCTGTATTTCCTGTGTCATTAACAAATCACAAAAGTAATTTGAACTCATTGCCAAGTAAAAAAGAAATGAACATCTTCAAGTGAATATTCTTGGTTTTACCATATAGCAGGACATAGAAACCTTTGTAGTCAAAGAATCATAGAACCTAAGAACAGTAATCATGCTACTTTCCATAGACATCCGCAACTGATCAGGACATTCTTTATTCTGTAACTGACCGTGAGTTCTGGGAAGTCGTTTCTAGACTGAGTTGTGGAAGAGGAGACCTGTTAACCTGGTATCAGCTTTTCACTTCCGAGGTGACTTCAGGGCAGTCTGAAGTCTTCATAGGTGAATTTATTTTGCTGAGGTCACACAGCAGTAGACCTGGAATGACAACCTACGTTTCCAAAATTCTCATGCCCATGATCTTGCCACTGGTCCGTGTAACCCGCTATTAAATTCCTGTCTAAACATGGCTGTGGATACAGGAGGAACGGAATTATAACACAAGTCAAAGTCCTCATTTTTCACTTCCGCTTGAATTTGACGTACTGCTGCTTTGGATTTCTGCTCTCAATTTCTTTGCTCTTCTATTTTCATTGACATAAATATTCTGTTATAGCTAACTGATAAAGGAAGAACTACAGGTGTCAAACTATTCTATTCAGCTGCCCTCATACTCAAGAACAGCATCCTACAAATAGAAATACTGAATATAAATATGAACAATGATCTTTTCATCCATAATGTTGCTGTGCATCTCAATTACTCATGGTTTTTTTTGCTGAAAGCTTATCTCCCTTGCTACTCCTTCAACTCAAAGCTTCCTTTCTTTTTTTTTCTTTTTTTTTTTTTTTTGAGACGGAGTCTTGCTCTGTGCCCCAGGCTGGAGTGCAGTGGCGCCATCTCGGCTCACTGCAAGCTCCGCCCCCCCCGGGTTCACGCCATTCTCCTGTCTCAGCCTCCCGAGTAGCTGGGACTACAGGCGCCCACCACCTCGCCCGGCTTATTTTCTTGTATTTTTAGTAGAGACTTCCTTTCTTAACATTCAACTTCCAGAGCCTAAAATTAACTAAGCTTAGGGACTAGAATCTAGTGGTTCCATGAATGACTGAAAATCTTGAGTGCTCTGCTGGTGCTAATAATAAAGCATGTCAGCACAAGAAAAACCCTAGTAATAACTGTGCCAACAAAATGAGGGAAAACACCCCATCCCATGCCCACAAATTCATGCTGCTAATTATTAACAATGAAAACCTTGGCTTAAATTCAACCTTCAATTAGATACATGTTTTTATTAAAGTAAAATTCTCTAAATTTGTTCAATAAAACAGGAAAATAATGGGTTTGGAGACTGACTTTATTAAAATATTTGTGTTCTATTGGCAGCACAGCAATGTGAAATGCAGAATTCGGAAGCCCAGGGCCTTACTTCTAGGCCTTTTCTGAATCAATTTCAGTACACAATAGCTCCATGCCTGTTTTCTCCTCTGTAAATTGAGTACATCATCAATTAGAGAAATCCTCTCTAAATTTCTTTCAAGTATTAAAAAGCTAAAATTTTAAATATTTCTATTATTTATTGCTTTGCAAAGCAAACAGATCGCTCAAGGGTAGCCACAGAATGGTCATGGATGCCATTTCCACTATTTTCCATCCACACTCCCAATGCATTCTATGGCAAGACCAGCATGAAATGACCAAAACATACCTTAATAAGCTGAGTTTATTCATTTAACAGATATTCACTCACCAACACTACTAAATGGCAGGCACTGCTCTAGGTCTGATATTTTGCTCATATTAGAAAGAACTTACGAATCTCATAAAATTAAATAACGTTTGCACGTGTAACAATTGACTATAAGAATAGGTTGCAAGGAGAGAATGTGTACCTCTTCTTTAATTATGCACTTTATTAAGAACATCCTGTAATAATTTTTTGAGAGATGAATCTCACTCTGTTGCCCAGGCTGGAGTGCAGTGGCATGATCATAACTCACTATAGCCTCAAACTCCTGAATTCAAGTGACCCACCTGCCACAGCTTCTCAAGCAGCTGCTACTACAGGACTTATCTATAATCTTTTCAACAATAGAACTTCTAAATTGAACCATGGTGGTTACTAAGGTGTGATACACAGTACTTCTTTGTGTACTTTTTTGTAAATGCCCATCTGAGGCCTGTTTGATGAAGAAATTCAAATAGTCTAAAATTTGGAGAAAACGATGAATGATTCAAAATTTGATTCAATCTCTAAGGCCAGTAGCAGAGAAAAATAACATATTCACTCAGTTGAGCACTATACAGATATTACAATGACCTCTCTCTCTTTTTTTACAACCATCTTATAATTAAATTTAAAACATATAATTCTTACATTCACATAAAAATAATTAAAATGCAATATATAATATTAACATAAATTTGTAAAACAAGCACAAAAAAGCAAAAGAACTCTCAAAATAAATATACCACAATATTAAAAATATTTCTTATAACAAAATTAATTTTTAACTATTTCTTCCATATTTATTTTTTCCAAATTTACTCCCTTAGAGGGAGGGGAAGATTGTATTATTTAACATTAAAAAAAATTCCTTACTTTGCAAACTGCAAATGACCTAAATGTCTAAATGGCTAAATGATGCGGAACAGGAAGTCCCAGTTATACACACACCTCAACACTTCCATGATGGGATAATTAAAACATTCAAGGTGGCTACACAAATATCATGATTGGAGAAAAATATTTAATGAAATAATTTTATTTATTTATTTATTTATTTTTATTTTATTTTATTTTTTTGAGACGAAGTCTCGCTCTGTCGCCCAGGCTGGAGTGCAGTGGCGCAATCTCGGCTCACTGCAAGCTCCGCCTCCCGGGTTCACGCCATTCTCCTGCCTCAGCCTCCTGAGTAGCTGGGACTACAGGCACTCGCCACCGCGCCCGGCTAGTTTTTTGTATTTTTAGTAGAGACGGGGTTTCACCGTGGTCTCGATCTCCTGACCTTGTGATCCGCCCGCCTCGGCCTCCCAAAGTGCTGGGATTACAGGCGTGAGCCACCGCGCCCGGCATAATGAAATAATTTTAAATGTAAAAAATCATATTATAAATCACTATACACTATATAATCCCCAATATGACTGGTGGAAATATTACAATGACACTTTCTAACAAAAATATAATGTATGCCACATATGTAATTTTATGTTTCTATTAGCCACATTTTAAAAAGCAGTATGTGCCACAGATATAATTTTATTTTCCTATTAGCCACATTTTATAAAGTAAAAAGAAACAGGTGAAATTAAATTAATACTATATTCAACTCAATATATTCAAAATATCATTTCAATATGCAATCAACATAAAAAATTATTCATGATCTCTTTCATATGATTATTTTACCACACATCCCAATTTGGACCAGTTAGATTTCACCTGCTCATTAGCCATATGTGACTTGTGACTACCCTAAAGGACAGCATTGCATTGAAACGAAACCAAGAAGATTAGAAATTATTGTCTTTTCTTGATACGTTTTTCCCATTTCTTATGCACAAGTTTCCTTATTTTATATTTTCCCCATTGCCTAGTACACTGCTAGGCTCAATAAATCTGGGCTGCCTTTAACTTACAAAAATACTAACAAAATTAATTTTGAACAGAATTGGTTGCTGTTAGTTAGAAGAATCTCAGGAAAAAAGCCAAGGATACTGTTCTTCATCTGCAAACATAAAACAAACCAGCAAGGACACCACCCTTATTTTATTCTTAAGTGTTAAAGCCAACCATCATAAGCAAAGATGGCATCTACAAGACAACATTTAAACACGTTACCAGCGTCATTAGTGGGCTGGGTCAATGAGACTCTTCCACCAGTCATCAAAACCCTCTTCCAGTCATGACTCTTCTTTATCTGAATAAATGTTCACATGAAGAATGTGTATATATAAGTGTGAAGCAGGAAAGGAGAATCCCAGAAGTTTGGGAGGGGGCTGTAGATGGATGGAATTGGACGGAAGGATTCACATGACGATCTGACAGGTGCTCCCACTTCCTAAGTCTCCCTCTGGGACCACTGGGTGTAAGTCTTCTTGTCAAGGACAGCAATTGGTACACAATGAATGCTCAATAACTGCTTCTAGATTGAATGGACATATGCATGGTTCGTCTAATTTCCTCATCAGGACACTCAGGAATGCATTCCTAACAACAAGCACAGGTTCACCAGATAATAATTCCTTCATCATGGTTGAGTTCACACAAATAAAATGTGAAGAACATTACCCAGATTATCATTTTAAATATAGCTGCGGTCTGTGTATCGTAAGAAACAAAGCCCAGGGCTGTGCATTCCTCTAACACAATAGGCACATGCCATCCGGTGCTTATTATACACAAGGTGCTAGTGATTACGGTTATATACATAGAGACAAAACGGGCAACTAGCTCAGCCTAGTTATAACTCACAAATACACTTGGCTTTATCTCTTTCCATAATGAAGGTTTAATAATTCCCTTCTTTTTCTTTTACTGAATAAAAAGAACTGGGTAGAATTTTGAACATGATTCTACTGGCTAATAAAAACAACAGTGCCTTCAAAAGTGTGGAGCAAAAGCCTTAGCTAGTATCAAAGGGTAAATGTGCCATTCTAGGGTGTCTTCTGAGAGCCAGGACATTCATTGGCAATGGTAGGTATATAATACCTTGGGTCTGTACTCTGAGCTGGTTGATATTGAGCAAGTTATGTCTCTTCTCTTAGTCTCAACTTTCTCAGCAGAAGGAAATAAAGAAAAACCAGCACAGTTATTCTGAGGATTAAATAACATAAGTAGAATGCTTCTTCCACTGTATACGCTAAATTTTTCATTTCAGTCTTGTTATATACATCTTCCTTTTTGCTGAAAAACGAAGTTGACAAAAGGAAGAAAAACAATCACTGATTTATCTCCGATTATAAAAATTCCCAGGTTTGCTTGCCATAGTTTGAAAAAGGAACCCTCAGCCAACACACAGAATTTGGAAGCAGCCTGGGAGTTTTAATAGGTTTGCTAGGAAATGGGTTTCAGTGCCAGGAACTCCAGATCACAAGAAAATTTATGCAATTAGATCATTTGGTCTAAATGTGATTACGTATTTTAGTAGTGAACAGTATGGTAAAGCCAGAACAATAGAAGGAAAGCAGTAAGAAGAAATTCAATTTAGTACGGAAGCTTCATAGATCTGCAGAAAGGGAAATCATATATGAATCATAAGCAGGCATTTTCCATAATGGCTGGAGATAACAAGTAAATGATTTCAGACAATTGTGTGGAGGATACAGAGCGTACGGACTGGCAATTCTCAGAATGTGGCCATAACACCAGCCAGGGAGACAAACTTTGAAGTTCAGAACAGAAAAGGCAAAGATGTTAGAGGTGGTAATACTGAGTGAGTGCCAATGAATGTGCAAAGTTTGCAACTCACAAGAGAAATAAGAAAAGTCCAACGAGAAAGTTCATAAACGAGCTAGTTCAACTTGGAGAGAAGGTGGAAGAAGAGTGAGCCTTGGGCTATATCATGACACTAAGGCATTTGTTTTCAGTGAAATATTTATATAAAAATGAAACAAGGTGTGTCATATTGGTGCCCATAGTTGGTGATGATTAATTATGTCTGGTCAGGATCAGAAACTGGACTATATAAACCACTGCCAGCCAATGCCTTGGCTCCCAGAAGACATGAGAGGGTGGTGATGGCTTTGTTCTTTAATACTGGACTTTTGCTCCACATCCCTGGAGGGAATGGGCCATACGGAGGCTTAGAAAGCTTTTCTGCCCTTTCCACCAAGGGTTCAGATGAGAGCAAGACTAAGGGACCTGCTGCCCTGTTCTTTTTTGCTTGTCTGCTATCCCTTGTGCTCCTTAGGACTGGGAAGTCCTCAGGCCTCCTCCAAACCTCCAGACTAGCTGGAGGGGAGATGTGGAGTGCACAGGCATTGAAGAGAGGCATTTGAAGATCCAGGAGAAGAGAGGATTTTCCCTGTAAGTTCAATTCATAACCCCTTTGCTCTTCTCATTAAAAGCTGTGTATTGGAGGAGAGGTTCTATGAGACCCATATCACAGCTGTGTCAACTTGGGATGGAGCCTAGTGTTTTCTCCCCAGATTAAATTGAGCTACTCTCAGTGAGTATACACTGTGGCTACAACAGTCAAATAATAATAATAGTAGGAATTTAAGATGGGAAGTGCAATGGCTTTTGTCATTGTTTTGTTATGAAGAGAACCTTTCTTTTTTTTTTTTTTTTTTTTTTTGAGACAGGGTCTTGCTGTGTCACCCAGGCCGGAGAAGAGTGATGTGCTCTCAGCTTACTGCAACCTTGATCTCTGGGGCTCAAGTGATCCTCCCATCTCAACATTCCAAGTATCCAGGGCAGAATGTAATCATTTTTGTTTTATTGGGCCACTGGAGTGGTCTTATTAACTATGTAAATGGTACCCACTGCTCCAGGAGAAGACAATGGTAAATGACTATGTGTGTTTGAGTGTGTGTAACTGTGTGTGCACATGTCCATGTTGCTTAACAAAAACTGTTTTATCCCTTTTTTATGCAGACTTGCTCCCTGGGGGAAAAGTGGGCAATTTCTGAGTTAGGGGCTGTTTGAAAGAGAGGACCTGTTCCCCTGGAGGGACATGGAATCAGGATGGTGACTCGAGCTTAAAGATGGACTCTGGGGTCAGAAACAGGGCTCCTTCTTCTTTTTCTTTTCTTTGTTTTCTTTTCTTGTATTATTATATAAATGGGTCTTGTTTTATTGCCCAGGCTGTTCTTGAGCTCTTGATCTCATGTGATCCTCCCACCTCAGCCTCCCTAGTAGCTGGGATTACAGGTGCAAGCCACCCGCCTGGCTGAGGGCTCCTTCCACAGAATCCCTCGGGACCCAGAGACCTTAACACTAGGTCGTGAAAAAACAAAACAAAAAAACTGAAGATGTGTATGTGAGGGCAGAAAGAGAGAGACAGATCAAGGAATCTCAGAGCCCAGGAGCAAAGATACTTAGGAAAAGGCATACAATAAACTAAGTGGCCGTTAGATTAGAAAGGAGCCGTCTGCAATAGTGGCACCATGTGGTAATAATGTGTCATAGCAGCAGTGGACTAGGATTGTAGCTATCTCTTCCCTCAGCTTTTAACCCCTGATTAACACTCTCTGGGTGAAGGCTCTTGAATTACACAGGAATGACAGAAGAAAGTGGAAGAATAGGAAAACTCAGATGTCTTCCTGCTAATGGAGCAGATGGTGGTTTGAACAATACGTTTTTTAATAAATGTGAGAAAGTAATTATTGGGGTTCTACAAGGTTTATTCTAGTCCATCCTATTTTCCATAAGAAGGTAGCACGGCACTTGGCATGCACCAATCTCATTTAATGTCTCAATAATAACCCTCGAGACAGTTTCTCTTACTCCGCTTTAGGCAAGAATAACTAAGGGTCAGAGAGTTCAAATAATTTGCACAATGATTACTCAATTGTAAGAGTTTGAGCTGGGACTCACATGCAAGTTCATTTGTCTTCAAAATCCTGGGCTTCCAATCTCTGTTCCCCTTGTCCACCGCCCACAGTCTTAAAATAAATGTTTCCCGGGCTTCCCTCTGCTGTTATCACTGTTGGCATAAAGTAAATTTGCTTGACTGGTGAAACTAAAATTTTCTAACAACAATGATCTGCATAATTTCTCATAGTTTCTAAAGTTCTTATGAAAACAATTTCCTTTTCAGTCTTCCCGCAATTTCATAAGATGGGTAAAATAAAGGTTATTATTATCTCATTTTATATGAGAGGTAGGTAGGGCACTAATTAATGTACTTATTTCAAAGTCTGGCATCTGTCAACAATACGTTTATTTCACTCCTTGTTAAACTGACCAGTATATAGTCATGGACTGAGAGTCAGAAAGTGTGGGTTTTATTTATTCATTCATTCACTCGTGTAATTACAAATCCATTGACTGCCTATCACCTACTAGGCATTATTTTAGGTACTGAAATACAGCAGTGATCAAAACAAAGACCCTGTCCTCTTAGGGAATGCAGTCTAGTGAAAGAAACAGAAAATGCACAAGGAAACAATGATTCCAGATCAAGTGTCTGGGAGTGATCATGGCAATGAAGAAAAACAAAGAGACCACAAGAAAGGGAGTGGGAGAATCTCTCTTTGCAGAACAACATCTGAGAAGAGGTGAGGAAGAGGACTAGGGAGAAGACTTAATGCATTAAAGCTTTAGAAGGGAATTTGCTTTATGAAAGAATGAGGAGGCCAGTGTGATTGGAGCCCAGTGAGCAAGGACGAGTGCTACCAGAAGACACTGGAGGAGGAGACAGCCAGATTACACAGAGCTTGAAATGCCTTGTAGAGAGTGCGGGAGACTTATTCCAAGAATGATGGGAATCCATGGGAGGGTTCAGAGCAGGGTGGAGCCGGGCTGATACATGTTTAAAGGATACTTCCATGGCTCTGTGGAAATTTGACTCAGGGATGTGGGGTGGGGAGGCGGTGCAGAGAGAAATCAAGGAGATGGGCTTAGGAAGCAGATGGAGTGACAGGTGAGAGAGGTCGATGGCTAAGAATAGAATGGTAACTGCAGCTGGCTTTATTGCCAACTATGCAATACTTTTAGGTTCTATGACCTTGAGTTTAATTAACTTCTTTGGGGTTAATTAGCTTATTTGTATTTCAAAATACAGTTATTAAAATCCTTACAAGTCTGTAATGAAAGCAAAATTACAAAAAGTTACATATCCTGAAATATATAAAATGTTAAATTGTTTTTCTCTTGTCATAGAGAAAATATACACAGTGGGAACCTAATAAGCACAGAAGCTGATTCAGAAATGGATTTAAAATATACACACGATTTCCTGAAAGCAAGCATCAAATAGTTGTAAGTGCCAAAGCAACCAAATTTATCACGGGCTTATCTATTTCAGTATTGACAGAGCTCTTGGTTCTGGTTAAATAAATTAAAGATGGGAAAAATGATAAAATGTCAATTAAGAAAGCCAACAAAATTCCCTAAAGGAAGAAGAGAAGCCATACTTCTTATTTCATAACTGATCCTGCTGAAGACAAAACTTCCAAGAATTTGCTCTTATTATACACATCATTCCTTAAAGGAAAATTGACAGACATGGATATCAATCTTAGTTACACCACCAACTAGTGCCTATGAACTGCCAAGCAAGAGCTTCTAAGTTTATGATTTGTGATTAAAACAAATATTTAGTAAAATAATTAGATGGACTAAACAGCACTTTAGAGAGCTTTTTAAGACGTAAGATTTTGGATATAGTATGCATCTTAACACAAAAATCATCAATTCTATATTGATGACTAATAATAATAAAATAACCATGCAAGCATGTGAAGTATAGATTCTG
Source organism: Theropithecus gelada (assembly GCF_003255815.1). Taxonomy (NCBI): domain Eukaryota; kingdom Metazoa; phylum Chordata; class Mammalia; order Primates; family Cercopithecidae; genus Theropithecus; species Theropithecus gelada. The sequence goes on from NC_037672.1 coordinate 20,647,711, forward strand.
CTTTCTCTCTAAACAATACCAGAAACTCCAGGAGTGCTTTGCTTGACTCTTTTGATCTCTGAGTACCTTAATATTTTAAGGGAAATTCCGATTTAAGTACACAAATGATTATAAAGCAGCCCTTCGCCTTGGTGTTGTGGATACAAGTCTGCATGTCAAGGAAAAAGAAAGATGCTTCACTCCCAAGTCTCGCTCTCATTTTCCAGTCTTAAGGTACCTTTGTGTACAAGGGATTTATCACTGCTTGTTTTGTACTGCCACCTGCTGGTAAGTATCAAAATTTATTTTTATAAATGAAAAATCTACACACATCCACTCTTAGGTGGTATTACACTCTCAGACTTTTATCAGTTTTTTTTTTTTGAGACGGAGTCTTGCTCTGTCACCCAGGCTGGAGTGCAGTGGCCGGATCTCAGCTCACTGCAAGCTCCTCCTCTCGGGTTCCCGCCATTCTCCTGCCTCAGCCTCCCCAGTAGCTGGGACTACAGGCACCCGCCACCTCGCCTGGCTAGTTTTTTGTATTTTTTAGTAGAGACGGGGTTTCACCGTGTTAGCCAGGATGGTCTCGATCTCCTGACCTCGTGATCCGCCCGTCTCGGCCTCCCAAAGTGCTGGGATTACAGGCTTGAGCCACCGCGCCCGGCCCTTTTATCAGTTTTAAGAAAGTTTTTTCACATTTGCAATTATTATTTCTCATGATACAAAATTTTGTATAACCATTAAAATATAAAAAACATAAATAAGGAATTAATAGTTGCTGCATTTCCATCTCCCAGAGATAATCTCTGGTATACAGCCTTCACGAACACACAATTGGGTTATGTGATGTTTATCATCTAAAATCAAATGTGATGTCATTTAATAATTCTTTGTTGGATACATTACATGTAATCATATGCCAATTTATTTTCAAACATTTGGAATTGTTCTCATTTTTTTTGGTTGTTATTTGTTTGATGTAGCAATATCCTGGTTTTAAAACCTTAGACTCAGCTCTAAGCTATAAGAAATTTTACTAGAAATATAGCTAGTACATCAAAGGACTTCAAAATTGGAAGGCTTTTGACATGTACAGACAAGTTCACCTCCAGAAGTCTATACGAATTCACACTCCTATAAAAGTGGTACTCTCTCCACACTATCATCAACACCTCCTTTTAAGTATTTTAAAAAACTACTCCAATCATATCCTGAAGGAAAATTGGATACTTTTATCATTTTTATTTTATTGGGAGTGAACATTTATATTCATATCTATTAACCATTTCTATTTTTGCATTTCTAAGATGCCTTATGTTCCTCTGCCGGGTTTTCTATTTTAGTGTTTGTATAAAAGAGGAAGTAATCACTTTTCATGTATGTTCCAAATACTTTTGTTGGTCATATATTATTTGATTTCATTTGTGGTATTAACAATAGACCTTTTCAATATTGATTTAGTCAAACACATCACTTATTTCCTTCATGTTGTTTGCCTGTGGTTTTATGTTTTAGAAATAACTTCCTTGTTCTTAGAATTATTCATTATTTTATCTTGAAGGAAACTGTTCCAATTCCCTCTTTCATGCAAGAAGATTTTCATCTAGATATTTTTCCTGTAGCAGTTCACCAAGTTGCCTGGCATGAGACGGAAGGTTGATCTATGAGTCATCACATTACACCATTTGTTTTTTCTCTACTTACAGGAATTTATGACACTGATTGCAAAATATTTTGAGGACAATATAAGGAATCCCTTAGTATGTCTATTAATGGGCTAGCCATCTCTCCCTCACAGCATTCTACACTTATAAATTCTGTTCAATTGTCAATAAAAAGTAAAAATCATATTTTACATCAAACAAAACTCACCATAAAATTCAACCACAAACAGAAGCGGACTTCTATTACTGTGAGGTTACTAAAATCAGAATGGGACCTAGGAGGAGGACAGCTTGGCTGGCTGCCAATCAATTCATATCAGAAGGTTCTCTTTTTCCATTTCTTCTAAAAAAAAAAAAGATACATGTGCAGAACGTGCAGGTTTGTCACACAGGTATACGTGTGCCATGGTGGTTCGCTGCACCTATCAACTTATCCTCTAAGTTCCCTCCCCTCACCCCCTACCCCCCAACAGGCCCTGGTGTGTGTTGTTCCCCTCCTCTGTGTCCATGTGTTCTCAATGTTCAGCATCCACTTATGAGTGAGAACATGTGGTGTTTGGTTTTCTGTTCCTGTGTTAGTCTGCTGAGGATGATGGCGTCCAGCTTCATCTATGCCCCTGCAAAAGATATGGAGTCTCATTCCTTTTTACAGTTGCATAGTATTCCATGGTGTATATGTACCACATTTTCTGTATCCAGTCTGATATATCATTGATGGGAACTTGGGTTGGTTCCACATCTTTGCTATTGTAAATACATACTGTGTGCATGTGTCTTTATAGTAGAATGATTTATATTCCTTTGAATATATACCGAGTAATGGGATTGCTGGGTCAAATGGTATTTCTGGTTCTAGATCCTTGAGGAATCACCATACTGTCTTCCACAATGGTTGAACTAATTAACATTCCCACCAACAGTGTAAAAGTATTCCTATTTCACCGCAGACTCACCAGCATCTATTGTTTCCTGACTTTTTAATTACCACCATTCTTACTGGTGTGAGATGGTATCGCATTGTGATTTTGATTTGTATTTCTCTGATGATCAGTGATGTTGAGCTTTCATGTTATTTGACCATGTAAATGTCTCCTTTTGAGAAGTTTCTGTTCATATTCTTTGCCCACTTTTTGATGTTTTTTTTTTCTTGTAAATATGTGTAAGTTCCTTATAAATTCTGGATATTAGCCCTTTGTCAGATGGATAGATTGCAAAAATTTTCTCCCACTCTGTAGGTTGCCAGTTCCCTCTGATGATAGTTTTGTTGTTGTTGTTGTGCAGAAGTTCTTTAGTTTAATTAGATCCCAGTTGTCAGTTTTGGCTTTTGTTGCAATTGCTTTTGGCATTTTTTCATGAAGTCTTTGCCCATGCCTATGTCCCAAATGATATTGTCTAGGTTTTCTTCTAGGGATCTTATGGTTTTTGGTTTTAGATTTAAGTCTTTAATCCATCTTGAGTTGACTTTTGTACAAGTGTAAGGAAGGGGTCCAGTTTCAGTTTTCTGCATATGGCTAGCCAGCTTTCCCAGCACCATTTACTGAATAGGAGATCATTTTCCCATTGTTTGTTTTTGTCACGTTTGTTGAAGATCAAATGGTTGTAGATGTGTGGTGTTATTTCTGAGGTCTCTGTTCTGCTTCATTATTCTGCATGTCTGTTTTGGTACGAGTACCTTGCTGTTTTGGTTACTGTAGCCTTGTACTATAGTTTGAAGTCAAGTAGTGTGTTACCTCCAGCTTTGTTCTTTTTGCTTAGGATTGTCTTGGCTATATGGGGTATTCTTTGATTCCACATGAAATTGAAAATATGTCTTTCCCTAATTCTGTGAAGAATGTCAATGGTAGTTTAATGGGAATAGCATTGAATCTATAAATTACTTTGGGCATTATGGCCATTTTCATGATATTGATTCTTCCTATCCATGAGGATGGAATGTTTTCCCATTTGTTTGTGTCCTCTCTTAGTTCCTTGAGCAGTGGTCTGTAGTTCTCACATCCCTTGTTAGCTGTACTCCTAGGTATTTTATTCTCTTTGTAGTGATTGTGAATGGGAGTTCATTCATGATTTGGCTCTCTGCTTGCCTATTGTTGGTGTAAAGGAATGCTTGTGATTTTTGCACAATGATTTTGTATCCTGAAACTTTGCTGAAGTTGCTTATCAGTTCAAGAAGTTTTTGGACTGAGATCATGGGGTTTTCTAAATATAAAATCATGTCTGTAAACAGAGATAACTTGACCTCTCCTCTTCCTATTTGAATACCATTTAATTCTTTCTCCTGCCTAATTGCCATGGCCAGAACTTCCAACACTATGTTGAATTGGGGTGGTGAGAGGGCATCCTTGTTTTGTGCCAATTTTCAAAGGGAATGCTTCCAGTTTTTGCCCATTCAATATGATATTGGCTGTGGGTTTGTCATAAATAGCTCTTATTATTTTGAGATATGTTCCATCAATACCTAATTTATTGAGAGTTTTTCACATGAAGGGATGTTGAATTTTATCAAAGGCCTTTCTGCATCTATTGAGAAAATCATGTGGTTTTTGTTTTTGATTCTGTTTTTGTTATGGATGACGTTTATTGATTTGTGTATGTTGAACCAGCCTTGCATCCCAGGGATGGAGCTGACTTGATTATGGCGGATAAGTTTTTTGATGTGCTGCTGGATTCCGTTTGCCAGTATTTTAATTGAGAATTTTCACATCAATGTTCATCAGGGATATTTGCCTGATATTTTCTTTTTTTGTTTTGTCTCTTCCCAGTTTTGGTATCAGGATAATGCTGGCTTCATAAAGTGAGTCAGGGAGTCTCTCCTGTTCAATTGTTTGGAATAGTTTCTGAAGGAATAGTACCAGTTCCTCTTTGTGTTTCTGGTAGAATTCAGCTGTGAATCCATCTGGTCCTGGGCTTTTTTTTTGGTTGGTAGGCTATTAATTACTGCCTCAATTTCAGAGCTTTTTATTTGTTTATTCAGGGATTCGACTTCTTCCTGGTTTAGTCTTGGTAGGGTGTATGCATCCAGAAATTTACTCATTTCTTCTAGATTTTCTAGTTTATTTGCATAGAGGTGTTTACAGTATTCTCTGATGGTGCTTTGTATTTCTGTGGGGTCAGTGATGATACCTTCTTTGTCATTTTTTATTGCATCTATTTGATTCTTCTCTCTCTTCTATATTAGTTTAGCTAGCGGTCTATTTTGTTCAAAAAATCAGCTTCTGGATTTGTTTATGTTTTGGAGGGTTTTTCATGTCTCTATCTCATTCAGTTCTGCTCTGATCTTAGTTATTTCTTGTCTTCTGTAGTTTTCAGATTAGATTGCTCTTGCCTCTCTAGCTCTTTTAATTGTGATGTTAGGGTGTCAATTTGAGATCTTTCCAGTTTTCTGATATGGGTGTTTAGTGCTGTAAATTTCCCTCTTAACACTGCTTTTGCCGTGTCCCAGAGATTTTGGTATGTTGTCTGTTCTCATTGGTTTCAAAGAACTTCTTGATTTCTGCCTTAATTTCATTATTTACTCAGAAGTCATTCAGGAGCAGGCTGTTCAATTTCCATGAAATTTTGTGGTTTTGAGTGAGTTCCTTAATACTGGGTTCTAATTTAATTGCACTGTGGTCTGAGAGACTGTTTGTTGTGATTTCAGTTCTTTTGCATTTGCTGAGGAGTGTTTTACTGCCAAGTATGTGGTCAATTTTAGAATAAGTGTCATGTGGCACTGAGAAGAATGTATATTCTGTTGATTTTGGGTAGATAATTCTGTAGCCGTCTACTAGGTCCATTTGATCCAGAGCTGAGTTCAAGTCCTGAATATCTTTGTTAATTTTCTTTCTCTTTGATCTGTCTAATGTTGACAGTGGGGTGTTAAAGTCTCCCACTATCATTGTGTGGGAGTCTAAGTCTCTTTGTATGTCTCTAAGAACTTGTTTTATGAATCTGGGTGCTCTTGTATTGGGTGTATATATATTTAGAATAGTTAGGTCTTCTTGTTAAATTGTTTCCTTTATCTTTATCTAATGCCCTTGTCTTTTTTGTCTTTGTTGGTTTAAAGTCTGTTTTGCTGGAGACTAGAATTGCAACCCCTGCTTTTTTTTTCTGTTTTTTTCTTTTCTTTTTTTTTTTTTTTTTTTTTTTGCTTTGCTTTCCATTTGCTTCATAAATTTTCCTCCATCCCTTTATTTTGAGCCTGTGCGTGTCTGCATGTAAGATGGGTCTTCTGAATACAGCACACCAATGGGTCTTGACTCTTTATCCAATTTGCCAGTCTGTGTCTTTTAATTGGGGCATTTAGCCCATTTACATTTATGGTTAATATTGCTATGTGTCAATTGGATCCTGTCATTATGATGCTATTTGGTTATTTTGCATACTACTTGATGTTTCTTCATAGTGTCATTGATCTTTATATATTGGTATTTTTGTGGTGGCTGCTACTGGTTTTTCCTTTCCATATTTAGTGTTTCTTTCAAAAGCTCAAGCAGGGCAGGCCTGGTGATAACAAAATCCCTCAGCATTTGCTTGTCTGGAAAGGATTCTATTTCTCCTTTGCTTATGAAACTTAGTTTGGCTGGATATGAAATTCTGGGTTGAAAATTCTTTTCTTTAAGAATGTTAAGCATTGGCCCCCAATCTCTTCTGGCTTGCAGACTTTCTGCTGAGAGGTCCTCTGTTAGTCTGATGGGCTTCCCTTTGTAGGTGACTTGGCCTTTCTCTCTGAAGTTTTTCCTTCATTTCAACCTAGGAGAATCTTATGATTATGTGTCTTCGGGTTGATCTTCTCATGTTGTATCTTAGTGGTATTCTCTGTATTTCCTGAATTTGCATGTTGGCCTGCCTTGCTAGGTTGGGGAAGCTCTCCTGAGTAATATCCTGAAGTGTGTTTTCCAGCTTGTTTCCATTCTCCCTGTCTCCTTCTTGTACTCCAATCAATCGTAGGTTTTGTCTTTTTACGAAGTCCCAAAATTCTTGGAGGCTTTGTTCCTTCCTTTTCATTCTTTTTTCTCTATTCTTAGACAAGAATGCATATCTTATTTCACTAACATAGTCTTCAATCTCTGATATCCTTTCTTCTGCTTGATCAATCCGGCTGACACTTGTGTATGGTTCATGAAGTTTTCGTGCTGTGTTTTTCAGCTCCATCAGGTCATGTATGTTCCTCTCTAAACTGTTATTCTAGTTAGCAATTCCTCTAACCCTTTTATCAAGGTTCTTAGCTTCTTTGAATCGGGTTAGAACATGCTCCTTTAGTTCAGCGTACTTTTTTATTACCCATCTTCTGAAGCCTACTTCTGTCAATTCATCTATCTGATCCTCTGTCTAGTTCTGCATCCTTGATGGAGAGATGTTGTGATCATCTGGAGGAGAGGAGGCGTTTTGACCTGTTGGGTTTTCAGCATTTTTTTCATTGATTCTTTCTCATCTTTGTGAATTTGTCTAGTTTTGGTCTTTCTGGCTGCTGACCCTTGGACAGGGTTTTTGTGGAGGCCTTTTTTGTTGCTGTTGTTGATGCTGTTGTTGTCAATTTCTGCTTTTTTGTTTTTCTTTCAATAGTCAGGTCCCTCTTCTGTAGGGCTGCTGCAGTTTGCTGGGGGTTCACTTCAGGCCCTATTCATCTGATTCGCTCCTGTGCTTGGAGATGTCACCCAAGGAGGCTGGAAAAGAGCAAAGATGGGCTCCTGCTCCTTCTGGGACCTCTGACCTCGAGGGGCACCAACCTGATGCCAGTAGGATTGTTCCCATATAGGGTGTCTGACAACCCCTCTTGGAGGGTCTCACCCAGCTGGGTGGCACGGGGAGCAGGACCCATTTATCAAAGCACTTTGTCCCTTAGTGGAGAGGGTGTGCTTTTCTTCAGGGGAAACCCATTTGTCTGGGCTGCCCAGATTCCTTAGAACTACCATGAGGAGAGGCTAAGTCTGCTGGTCCACAGAGAATGCAGTCACCCTTCCCCCTAAGGCCTCAGGCCCAGGGAGATCCGAATTCTGTCCCCAAGCCTCTGGCTGGAGTTATTGGAGATCTTGCAGAGAAGCCTCACCCAGTGAGGAAGGATGGGTAAGGTTCATGCCTGAAGAGGCACTCTGGCCACAACTCGTATGTTGGGTTGTGGGGACATGTCTTGGGACCAAGCTGCCCAGCCTCCCTGGTTCCAGCAGGGGAAGAGCACAACCTGGAGCTATAGAAATGTGTTCAGTCCTTCCCCTGCCCAGGGAGCTTAGCGTATTAGGTAGTTGCGAGTCCCAGTGCTGGCTGCTGCCCCTCCCACAAGGAGCTCAAACCACTTAGACAGCAGGCAGTCACAACTGATGCAGGTCGCCCCTCGCCCCTCGCTCCAGTTCAGTAGGCTTAAGCTGATTCCAGCTGAGAAGCTGTAAGAATCTAACCATTCTGGGGCTGGGACACTGGGCCCCGGTGGCATGAGTTTGCAAGTGGGATCTTCCAGTCCATGGGTTGAAAAGTTCCGTGGAAAAAGCAGTTTCCTCAGCTGGGTAGCATGCTCACTCACCACCTCCCTTGGCTGGGGAGAGGGGGTTCCCCTTCCCCGTGTGGCTCTGAGGTAAGCTGCCGCACCCCACTGTTCTTCCTTCTCTCCGTAAGTCACTCTAGCCTGTTAGTCAATTTTGATGAGAGAACCTGGATACCTCAGTTGCTGGTGAAGAATTCACATACTTATTATGTTTCTTTCCTTTTCTTTTTTTTTTTTTGATGGGAGCCTCCGAACACTGCTGCTTCTAGTCGGCCATTTTGGCCCCACCCTAGAAGTCTCTTGAACATGGGTCACATATTATGGAGTTTTCTTACATTTATAATATGGTGAAGTAGAAAGTGTGGTGAACAGGCCTGGCAACACTGCAACCCACAGAAAATCAACTAATTTATCCTTTCCTAAATTTCCTTTACTTCTGATGTAAAATGAGGGAACTTGAGTTAATGACCTCAAAGATGTTGATATGGTTAGGCTTTGTGTCCCTACCCAGATCTCATCTTGAATTGTAATCCCATAATCCCCAGGTGTTGAAGAAGAAACCAGGTAGAGGTGACTGGATCATGGGGAGAGCTTCCTTCATGCTATTTTTATGATAGTGAATGAGTTTTCATGAGATCTAATGGTTTTATTTTATTTTATTTTTTGAGACATAGTCTCCCTTTGTCACCCAAGCTGGAGTGCACAATCTCGGCTCCTTGCAACCTCCGCCTCTCAGGTTCAAGCAATTCTCCTGCCTCAGCCTCCCAAGTAGCTGGGATTACAGGCATCCACCACTACACCCGGCTAATTTTTATATTTCTAGTAGAGACAGGGTTAGACGGGGTTTCACCATATTGGCCAGGCTGGTCTTGAACTCCTGACCTCAAGTGATCTGCCCAACTCAACCTCCCAAAGTGCTGGTATTACAGGCATGAGCTACCATTCCCGGCCAAGATCTAATGGTTTTATAACGGGCTCTCCTGCCTTCACTCTGCCACTCTTCTCTCTCCTGCTGCCTTGTGAAGAAGGACGTGTTTACTTCCCCATCTTCCATGATTGTAAGTTTCCTGACGCTTCTCCAGCCATGCAGAACTGTGAGTCAATTAAACCTCTCTCCTTTATAAATTACCCAGTCTCAGGCAGTTCTTTATAGCAGTGTGAAAATAAACTAATATAGATGTCTTCACTCTCTAACTTACCACAAATTTATATTTCTCAGACACACTTGGATAATATCTCAATCGGGCCAATACAGTAATCAACAGTGACCACTATAATATACGATAATCATTAAAGCACCACCATGTGGTACCACAAAGCATACCATTTTGAGGAAACAGAATTAAAAATGGGACATTTTTATACTAGATGTAATATGACTTAGCAAAGAAACTGTACAATTTTTACAGTAGGACACAATGGTGAACAACTTACGTTACCAAACACATCATTAAATGGATGGAATAGTTGTCACTTCTGGTCAGAATTACATATACAGAGAGAGGGACACTCACAATCTTACACTCATCAAAACTCCTATAATGAACTCTACCACTAGCACATGACTGATATAATTATAGGCAAAGAAATAGATACTCAGCAACTCAACTATCTTAATCAGCTCACTAAAAACATAGAGCTTTACTTGTTTATATTTTTAAGCACTTCAGTTCTTTACTTCTTGAATAATGTCATGCAAATTTTACACACTTTTTGCGATTTTCCCCTTTTATATAGCCATTAATAAGAGTTGAAATTTTACTTTAAATGCCTAAACCAAGGGAGCATTTGCTTATAAAATTTTGTAAGTTTTGACCATAAACATATAATCAATTTTTGACTATAAACTCATTTAGGGAAAATAAATAATAGTTTGATCATTATAAACAACAAAATAAGGTCATAATTCTCCAAAAACCAATATAAGACAACTTATCTGTCTTTACCAGGTGAAACTGTCAGTTCTCCCTCTGTGACTGAGTTTCAGAGCAGGAAAAAATAAACAAATTGGTGCATAATTTTCATAACTCTTATGATCAAAAGGAAGCCAAATAGCAAATGTGTTTATATTTTCCCTTCCTTCCTTCCTTCATTCATTCCTTTCCTTCCTTTCTCTTTCTTTCTTTGTTTTGTTTTCACAGGGTTTCACTCTTTTGCCCAGGCTGCAGTGCAGTGGCACACACATGGCTCACTGCAGCTTCAACCTCCTGGGCTCAAGTGATCCTCCCACTTCAGCCTCCTGAGTAGCTAGGACCACAGGTATACGCCACCACACTGGGCAATTTAAAAAAAGAAACACTTTGGGGAGGGATGGGATCTCATCATGTTACCCAGGCTGGTCTTGAACTCTTGGGTTGAACTCTCACGTTGGCCTCCCAAAGTGCTGAGATTACAGGTGTGAGCCACTGCGCCAGGTCTATATATTTTTTGTTTGTTTTTGTTTGAACCTAAAGTCAAAAAGAAAACGTCTCTTGTATTTCTCTGCAGAAGAGACACTGCATATTGTAACATAAAATATTACAAATAGCATTTTTAGATCAAAGGTAGAAGCACATTTTATATAACCCTAGAAGTATCCTTTGATACAAATTAAGGCATAATGTAAAAATAGGATTCTTGGAGGAGCTAGGTAATATGATACAAATATACTCCAATGAAATAATAATAATAACATCAACTAAATTTACTGAGCTGTCACTCTGTACCAGCTACTCTGTCTCCAGGATACCTGTGTGCAAATTCCAACTCAGTCACTTATTGACTGTGTAACCTTGGGCAATCTGTAGCTCTCTTTGTAAAATGAGGAGGGTACTAATTGCATTAGTACCCACTTCCTAGAATTACTGTGAGGTTTTAAAGTATGGGTGTGGTGTGCGTGAATGTGCATGTGTTTGGGCATGAGAGAGAGAGAGAGAGAAGAATATATTGTTATATAAATAAATCTTGCCTCTTCCTGTTTTCTATTCCATTCATTTCTCTACCATAAGGGATTCCACTGTGATGGAAAAAAAAGTATCTTGTTTCCTCAGAAAGACATTTAGAAATATGTAAACATTCGGCTTTCATCTTTATATTTATGGTAATTCTAAGGATATTATAAACTTGTAGTGGCAATTCTGAAGTATAATATATATTTAGGGTCACAAAACACAGCAGCAAAGATGATAACTCTATTAGCATTTAAAAAGCATAAAAATACTAATAAGCACAAATTTTCCTACTATAGTAACTGCAGCCTGAAGTTAAGAATAATAGTACGGTGATTGTAATAATGATATATATTTGAAAATTGATGACAGATTAAGACTCAAATGTTCTTCTCAAAAAATGGTAAGCATATAACGTAATGGATATGTTAATTAGCTTTATTTCACAATGTATACGCATATCAAAATGTCACATTGTACACCATAAGTATACACAATTTTTATTTGTCAATTATACTCTAATAAAGCTTGAGGACAAGGAGATGAAAAACAAGAATATACAAAAATGGAACCGGCGTGATAGCTCACATCTGTAATCCCAGTGCTTTGTGAGGCTGAGGCAGAAGAATCATTTAGCCCAGGAGTTCCAGACCAGTTTGAGCAACATAGCGAGATCCCATCTCTACTATACAATACAAAATTAGCCAGGCATGGTGGCACACTTCCTCCTGTAGTCTCGGCCTCTCAGGAGGCTGAAGCAGGAGGATCACTTGAGCCCAAGAGTTCAAGGCTGCAGTGAACTGTAATTGCGCTGATGCACTCTAGCCTAAGCAACAGAGTAAGATCCTGTCTCTTAAAAGAAGAAGAAGAATATTATTGAAAAATGAGGTCTGCAAGAAATGGCATGTCACAATGGCTGGAAGACACAGCGATTTAAGAAGGAACTCAGATGCTTAGTAAATATGATGAAAACAACTCTGAGCCTCCAGATGAAGATAATGGATGAAATCTACACAGTTCCTCCAAAACATCCACTAAAATGAGAGCATACAAGTTTTATAATGGTATGAACAGAGAATAACCCAGAACGGGAGAGGGGAAGAACATTCTGGAAGCAGGAAATTGTGAGGACGTATGGAATCTGACGTTGCCACCTGACCTTTGTAGGCAGTACAACACCAGGAAGCAATATGATTTGCTTGCGCAACTCCAAAAGGGTCAAAAATTCCCCATGCCACCTGGAAGTGGTAGGGAAGGGGCCAAAAAATAAACAGATTGCTTGAAAGTCCCATGAATAATCAGCAAGACCCATTCCATATGCTCCTACTCATGACAGCTGGGTAATCCACCGCCTCCACCACTCTCATCTGCCAAAGACTTGTGAGTTATTTTTTTGGAGAGGGTGAAACTGTTGGTTTCAGGATTAGAGGAAACCACATGCATTGGAGGGAAGGGTACCATACGAAACATAAGGGGGACTCCGAGGAAGTTATGTCCTGAACACTGAGACTCCTCAGGCTGCTCCAACCTCCCCTTCACATGAATCTCAGTTTACAGCAGTGGCAGCCCGAAAGGTAACTTACAGGCTTAAGACTGAAAGATCCTTTGCTCAGACATGTACCAATCACCCTGTGTTAGTTTTCTAGGGCTGCTGAAACAAATTATCCACACACCTGTGGATTAAAACTGTGTAGAATTATTCTCTCACATTTCTGAAGGCATAAAGTCTAACATTAAGGTGCTGCCTGGACCATGTTCCCTCTGAAGCTGCTAGGGGAGAATCCTTCCTTGCCTCTTCTAGCTTCAGGTAACCCCAGTCCATCCTTTGGCTTGTGGCAGCATCACTCCAATTTTTGCTGCTGTCTTCACAGGGTTCTCGTCCTGTGTTTGACTGTGTGTCTCTTCTGATCAGAACACCAGTTACTTGAGATTAAGGGCCCACACCATTCCAGTCCGACGCCATCTTAATTGACCTAAATTCATCTGATATGGTTGGTCTCTGTGTCCCCGCTTGAATGTCACCTAGAATCACAATCCCCACATGTTGAGGGAGGGAAGTGATTGCATTGTGGGGGTGGTTTGAGGGAGGGAAGTGATTGCATTGTGGGGGTGGTTGCCCCCATGCNGTGGGGGTGGTTTGAGGGAGGGAAGTGATTGCATTGTGGGGGTGGTTGCCCCCATGCTGTTCTCATGATAGTGAGCAAGTTTTCACAAAATCTGATGGTTTTATAAGCGTCTGGCATTTCCCCTGCTTGTACTTCTCTCTCCTACTGCCCTGTGAAGAAGCTCCTTGCTTCCCTTTCACCTTCTGCCATAATTTAAGTTTCCTGAGGCCTCCCTAGCCATCTGGAACTGTGAGTCAATTAACTTCTTTCCTTTATAAATTACCCAGTCTCAGGTAGTATCTTTAGAACCGTGTGAGATCAGACTAATATAACATACACAATGACCATATTTCCATTTTGAGGTACTGGGGGTTAGGTTTTCAACACATATATTTGAGAGTCACTATTCACCCATAACAAAGACATTCTCAGATGAAGGAAAACTAAGAAAATGTGTCACCAGCAGACCTAGACCAAAAGAATGCCAAAGGAAATTATTTATCTATTATTTATCGAACAGAAAGGAAATACTAAACAAAGGACTCTTTGGACAACAGGAGAGAAAAAAAAGAAAAAATTATAAATAAAATAGACTTTTTTCTCCTCTTGAATTTTTAATTTTTTTTGTGTCTAAGCAAACATTATAACAATGTCTGATATTATTCTTAGCATATATACATGAGATATTTAAAACAATTTTATGGGGTAAATAAATGGTGGAGAGTAAGTGAGCTTAAAGGGAGGGAAGGTTTCTATATTTCACTCCAACTGGTAAACTGTTGACACCAGTAAACTTTTTCAACTAATGCATATATAGCTTAAAAGATAGAGCAACCACTAGAAAACCAATAGGAAAAGAGATACAAAAGGTACTATTGATAAATCAAAATGAAATTCAAAAAATGTTCAAGTAACCCAAAGAAAGTCAGAGAAAAAAATAAAGAAATGAAAAGGAGAGATAGAAAAATAAAAAAAAATACAATCAAAGACTTAAGCATTCACAAACATTACAACAATTACATTAAATACAAATACTCTAAATAAACCAAGTAAAAGAGATTGATGTAGTGGAGTGAAAAAACATGACCTAACTACAAGCTGTCTACAAGGAACTCACTTCAAATATAACTGTATATATATATGTTGAAAGTAAAAGGATAGAAATAGATATGCCATACAAACAGTGATCAAAAGAAAACAGGAGTGGCTATTTTAATATAAGATACAAGACAAATTCTTACCATATGACTCAGCAATCATACACCTAGGCATTTATGCCAAATAAATGAAAATTCATCTTTATATCAAAACCTGTACTCAGCTGGATGTGGTGATTCATGCCTGTAATTCCAGCACTTTGGGAGGCTGAGACAGGAGAATCACTTGAGCCCAGGAGTTTGAAACTAGCCTGTGCTACATGGTAAGACTCCGTTTCTACAAAAAAAAAAAAAAAAAAAAAAAAAAAAAAATTTACATTAGCCGGGCATGGTGGCATGCACCTTTGCTCCCAGCTACTCAGAAGGCTAAGGCAAAAGGATCACTTGAGCCCAGGAGGTTGAGGTTGCAGTGAGCTGCATTAGTGCCACTGCATTTAAGCCTGAGAGACAGAAGAGATTCTGTCTCACACAAACAAACAAACTTGTACACAATTGCTTAGAGTAACTTTATTTGTAATAGCCAAAAAACTTGGAAACAGCCAAAATGTCCAATAAGTGAATAGTTAAACAAATTGCAGTAGATCCCTGCCACATGAAATACAATTCAGGAATAAAAAAGAACCAACTACTACTATAAACAGCAAGTTAGATGGATCTCAGAGTCATTATACCTATGGAAAAAAGCCAATCTCAAACATTATATGATCCATGTAGGTAAAATTCTTGAAATGACAAAATTATAGACAGGGACAACAAATTAGTAGTTGCCAATGGTAAGGGATGGTGAAGAGGGGGTGGATGTAATGATAAATGGGTAGAATAAAGGGATTTTTGTTGAAAGGGAACAGTTAGGTATTTTGATCATGTGGTAAAAGAAATCTGCAAATATGATGAAATGACATAGAACTACTTACATACATTATAGAATTTCAGTTTCCTGGTTTTGATTTTGCACTTTAGTTACATAAGAGGTAATAATTGGAGGAAACTACGTGATAGGTACACAAGTTTTCTCAGGGTTATCTTTGAAACTTTCTATGAATTTATAATGTATTCAAATTAAATGGTTAAACAAAGCCAAAACTAAAACTACCTTTAAAAAGAGGCAGACAAGGATCCTAGAAACAGGAAATCAAGCACCAGAGAGAGATAAAGATAAACTAAAAAAATAAAAGTTTTTAACAGGCCTAAATATGAATAATGTGGATTGGGGCAGGCAGGAAACTACAGAAGAAATATTTCCAAAATGAAACTGATAAATTATCCGAAGTGCTTGATCACATTGAAAAATTATTATAAAAGTGGGAGCGAGTTTACAGATAAATTAGTAATAAGTACATTAAATCAAAAGTAAACCCAAAGCAGATGTCATTTTCAGAAAAAAATAAAGATAGGACATCAAAAAAGGAAATGTAAGCACAATAACATGAATCTTCTGAAGTTAGTGTTTATAGTCATAACAATACAAACATTAAAGATTTATTTACATAAAACAATCACATAATAGAAAGATGAGAATATTATAAATGTACATATCGGAGGGCGGGTAAACAGAGTTTAATCCCTATCTTCCATTATTATTTCTATTAATTTACAACTTCAACAGATCACATCAGTTTTGCACATATCAACAGATAAAGTACAAAACTGAAATATCAAAAAGTAGCAGCATAATTACATAATTTGGCCAAACACATTTTTCATAATAAGCTTTGTAGAAATATCTACTTAATCAGACATATATATGTATTACTCTGTTTTCACACTGCTATACTACCTGAGACTGGGTAATTTATCAAGGAAAGAGGTTTAATTGACTCACAGTTCCACATCGCTGGGGAGGCCTCAGGAAACTTACAATCATGGCAGAAGGCAAAGGAGAAGCAGGCACCTTCTTCACGAGGCGGTGGGGGGGTGGGGTCGAAGTGCCAGATACTTATCAAACAACCAGATCTCGTGAGAACCCACTCACTATCATGAGAACGGCATGGGGGAACCGTCCCCATGATTACAATTTGAGATGAGATTTGGATGAGGACAGAGCCAAACCATATTAATATACATATAAAAAACAGAAACATACTCAACTCCAACAAATTCTGTGCCCTGTCACTATATACAGAACAGCAACTTCAAAACCTCTCAAATGACAAAACAAAAACTTTCTTGCCCAAAGAAAATATTCTTAACACTAGAAAAAATTTTTTTTGATTTTAAAAAAATTATATTTTAAATAAAAACAAGGAGTTATAAAAATATTTTTATGGAAATCTTTGAATTCATATTCTAATATGTCAACCTGCCAAAGACAGAAACACTTGCACAAGAATGCTTTATTGAAACTAGTCATAATGCCATATTTTTTATCTGAAAAAATAAATATATGTAGATGTCAAAAACCTCAAGGGTGTTACCATGAAGCCAAACATTTTATCCTCAAAGATATATTTTTATTTGGAACATTCTGATCAAAATCGAACTAGGTCAAATAAAAATGCAGAATTTACCATCAAAGAGTATACCTCCTGGCTCCTTCACACAGCATTCTCATTTATCTCATCATGATCATGTCCTAAATGTAGTTTCTTTCTACTCTTTATCAGAGTAAATTTGATTACACTATATTTGATTCAATGTTGAGTTGACATTAAATATTTTCAAAACCTTCATGACCAAGTGTCATTTCTTGCATCCAGTCTTTTAAGCTAAATTAGCTGATGTACAGCAGAAATTAAATTGTCCTTGAACTATGAAGATATATTACTTACTCTCCCCACTCTCACCTATCCTTTGCAGTCAATAGCTGGTTAAACTATATGTACCGCAGTAAAGATTAGATACTTTGGTCCATTAAGAATAGTGTTTTTTAACACTCACTATTTATCAGAATCACTCAGACCTCATCCCCAGAGATTATTTTTGTAGTAGCTTTATGGAGATATAACTCACATACCACAGAATTCACCCATTTAAAGTATCCAATTCAATCCATTTTAGTATATTTAAAGGTTTGTGCAGCTATCACCACAATTAATTTTAGAACATTTATATCACTTCAAAAAAAGAAAAAAAAAAAAAAACCTTGGCTGGCCACAGTGGTTCACGCCTGTAATCTCAGCACTTTGGGAGGCCAAGGGAGGCTGATCACTTGAGGTCAGGAGTTTGAGACCAGCCTGGTCAACATGGTGAAACCCTGCCTCTACTAAAAATGCAAAAAAAAAATTAACCAGGTGTGGCGGCGCATGTCTGTAATCCCAGTTACTCAGAGGTTGCAGTGAGCCGAGATCGCACCATTGCTCTCCAGCCTGGGTGAAAGAGTGAGATTTCATCTAAAAATAAAAATAAAAATAATTAAAAATATCATGAGCTATTATCCCCAATCCTCCCTTTTTTCCAGCCCTAAATATTCACTAACCTATTCTGTTTCTATGAATTTGCCTGGCTATGCTGAATCATACAAAATGTCACCTTTTGTGTCTAGTTTCTTTCACTTAGCACACATTTCATAACAGCACTTAATTCTATTTGTTGCAAACAATATTTCATTGTATGGATATGCCACATTTTATTTATCCATTCGGCAGGGACATTTGAGTTGTTCCCACTTTTTGACTATTACAAATAATGCTGCTGTGACCATTCATGTACAGGTTTTGGTGTGGACATATAATTTCACTTCTCTTTTTATCTGAGGAGGAGTCTCACTCTGTTGCCAGGCTGGAGTGCAGTGGCGCGATCTCGGCTCACTGCAACTTCCACCTCCCCGTTTCAAGCAATTCTGCTGCCTCAGCCTCCCAAGTAGCTGGGATTGCAGGCGTGTGCCACCACGCCCAGCTAAAATTTGTATTTTTAGTAGAGACAGGGTTTCACCATGTTGGCCAGGATAGTCTCAATCTCTTGACCTCATGATCTGCCTGCCTCGGCCTCCCAAAGTGCTGGGATTACAGGCCTGAGCCACCATGCCCGGCCTCGCTTCTCTTAAATATATACCTAGAGTTGAAATCTCTGGGTCATATAGTAACTCTGTTTAACCTTTTGAGCTAATTGTCCAAGTGATCTCCAAAGTGGCTGCATTTTACATTCCCATGAGCAGTGTAGGAAGATTCTAATCTCTCTCCATTTTTGCCAACACCTGTTATAATCTGATCAGTCATTTTATTATTGCCATACTGGCATGTACTCCCAGAGAGTTTGGTTCAACTGGTGTAGCTGTTGTACCCAGACTGTATGTTTATTTACTTATATGTTATTTGTCTACATTGAGTGATTTAAAACCAAGATAGTCACTACTTTAGCCTCTATCAGAAAGTACCTCATACAATCAAAAGAATAAAGGTTATGTCTCTAGCCTAAAAACTTGGAAGCCATTTCTACCAGGTGAAGGTAAACGAAATAAGCCAGTGATAAAGTGAGATAAATGTGTGTATAGACAGTTTGAGCATCCCTAATATGAAAATCTAAAATCCAAGATTTAAACCTTTTCGAACACCTGATACACCACCACAAGTGGAAAATTCTATGTATAAGTATCTGATACAAATTTTGTTTCATGTACAAAATTATTTGAAAATGTTTAAATTTACCTTCAGGCTATGTGTACATAGTGCATATAAAACATCAATAAATGCTGTGTTTAGGCTTCGATTCCATTCCCAAGATTCTCATTATGTATATGCAATTATTCTCAGATTTAAAAATCTGAAATCTGAAACACTTTTGGTCCCAAGCATTTCAGTCAGTTCTTCTTACTGGACTATAATCTACTGCATTCATTCCAGTTTGTCAAACTCCAGCTGAAACACCCCCTCCTCAATGAAGCCTGGTCTCTCCAACTAGGGCTAGATGCTTTCTCATTTATGCCCACACGGGAACACTAAGTACATTCCAGGTATTACACTAAATGCTCTTTGTCATTTATTTCTCACAACAACCCCATGAAGAAGCTATTATTATCCTAATTTTACATACAAGAAGCTGAGGTTCTATTTTTTTTTTTTTTTTTTTTCCTGAGACGGAGTCTCGCTCTGTCGCCCAGGCTGGAGTGCAGTGGCCGGATCTCAGCTCACTGCAAGCTCCGCCTCCCAGGTTTTCACCATTCTCCTGCCTCAGCCTCCTGAGTAGCTGGGACTACAGGTGCCCGCCACCTCGCCTGGCTAGTTTTTTTGTATTTTTTAAGTAGAGACGGGGTTTCACCGTGTTAGCCAGGATGGTCTCGATCTCCTGACCTCGTGATCCGCCCATCTCGGCCTCCCAAAGTGCTGGGATTACAGGCTCGAGCCACCGCGCCCGGCCAAAGCTGAGGTTCTAAATAATTAATTTACACATAGTCCTTGCTCATAGCAGAGCCAAGATTTGTTCCTAGGGTTATTTGACTCCAAAGTCACTGATCTTCTCACTAATTTGCTTGCCTTCCCATTATAACATTTCACACACAGCTGAAACCATATTGGGCAGACCTTGTATTTTAAAAACTAAATTTTTAAAAAATCTGCATTTTTGCCTCCATCATTAATTCTTCCTTTTTTCTCTATGTGCTTATTCATTCAACATTAGACGCTGATTGTCTGCTACACACTGGCATATAATTGTATATCGGTTCTTCCAAAGCTGATATTCTCGTGGGGGAGGCAGATACCAACCAAATGTGCCATGCAAAAATTCCTTCAGATTATTTGTCTTTTGCTCCAGGTAGGAGCAAATGAATAAAAAGAAAAAAAAAAAAAAAGATGGCTTTGAAGGCAGGCCGCTTGATACATTTCCCAAAAGAAAATTAATGTCAAGTCCAAAAGCCAACAGCAGGCCTTGTCAATTAAATTTCAACCAGAAGACATTCACTCTTTTGCAAGTACACCACACTGGACATTTCAAAATTCGGGAGGTAAAGAAGAAGTAGCCATATTATTTTCCACAGAGAAATTTCATATAAACTCAAAAGCAATGCTATTAGAGATTATTAAGCAATGGACAATATAAACAAAGAGTTGAAATTTTTATGGGAAATGGAGAATGAAAAAAAAAAAAAAAAAAAAAACTCTGGGATTAAAGACTTCCTTACTTGAAAGATACATTAACACATAGCTAAAAGACAAAGCAGATGTTGCACAAGTGTCAGCATATTCATCAAAGATTCATAAAAAAGTTCTAATCAATTATTTTAAGTTCTATGCTACGAATTATGAGGAATGCAAAGAAGTCTCACCCCCAGCCTCTAACCTCATAAAACTACAGCCTGGCTTGCAAGATGGAACAAGATGCATGCATTCTACAAACATGTACTCCACCTCAGGCAGGTCACCAGACATCTCAGATCAAAAGGGGAGCTAAAGCAGCTTCCACCCTCCAGAAATTTACAATTGATGTGGAGAAAAATCCCTACAAACACACACTGATGTTTTAGTTCTTTAATACAGAATAACTATAAAAATAGTTACCATTCCTTGAGCCCCTTCCAGGACCCACGTGTGCCTCTGGCATATTCACAACAACCCATTAAAGTAGATATGCTCATTGTCACTGTCATTGTAAAAATAGTCTAGCTGGCTGGTTGTGGTGGCTCATGCCTGTAATCCCACCACTTTGGGAGGCTGAGGCAGGCAGATCACAAGGTCAGGAGATCAAGACCATCCTGGCCAACATGGTGAAACCCCATCTCTACTAAAAATACAAAAATTAGCCAGGCGTGGCGGCGCGTGCCTGTAGTCCCAGCTACTTGGGAGGCTGAGGCAGAAAGATTGCTTGAACCCGGGAGGCAGAGGCTGCAGTGAGCTGAGATCGCGCCACTGCACGCCAGCCTGGGCAACAGAGACTCTGACCAATAAATAAATAAATAAATAAGTCTAGCTGAGGTTCAAGGGAGGCTATGTGTTTTGCCTCAAGCCACACAGCTAGTGCAGGTATTACAACTCATACTTAAAAGATTCCAAAGTTCAAGGTTTCTTCTACCCGCCCCGGGTTTCATGCCACCTCCCACAGAGGATTTTAATAAATCCATCTTAGTTGTATACATTTTCGTTTACTTTGGGAATGATTGTGTCTTTTAAAGTTTAATTTAAAATGTAAGTAAATTTCAGGTGCAATATTTCATCTCAGCTGATAATTTATCACTAATGGGAAGAGAGCTGCTTCACGTTGGACAATGGAAACCTTATTTTGCTTTAGTCTCCTGCATAACCACCACTAGATGGCGGTACCTACACAGTTATTCTAAGGACAGTAGGAACATGGTCTCCTTTTCAGCAAGCGGTTGGCTTCACAAAAAGTACTTCTTTTAAAAATCTAAATTCTGTATTATTATTAGGTACAACAACTGGGTCACAAAGGGATGGAGGTTTAAGACTACGTAACATCTTTGCTACCTCTGTGTGAAGAACAGCACGTCGTTCCTAGTTAGCTCATCGTCAAGACATTGAAAGGTTCTTATATCGTTTCCTAAAACAAAGCATAAACAAGATTTAATGTCTGTGTAGATCATTGTTTTTATGCCAATAAAAGGCAAGATATTTGTGCTTGCTCTTACAAGGAAGAAATCAAAGGAGGCAGAACCTTACGTTATTCCTTCTAGTTAAATAAATACGATGTCTAAGGCAACCCACCCAAACTGGGCCTTCAAAACTATTACTTATGTAAATGAACATCAGATTCGGTTTGCGTTTGTTTTAAAGGAAATTGATTTGAATAGGAACCCAGAACTGAAGTCTGGTTTCTTCCCATTTTCCATCTTCATATACATTTGACAGTAGGAAAAGCATGGAAATATTATTTTGGTTATGAAACTGCCATGAAAATCTGCCTCAGCATGTCACTTAACGGAAAGAGCTCCAGGCAAAGCCATTATGTGGATGGGCAAATGAGAGGAGGCTGGGAAGAAATTGCATCCTGCTTGCATGAGTATTAAGTTTAAGCCATGAGAAGAGAGAATGAGAGGCTGGAAGAAGAAATAAAAATGATCCAAACTAAGCACTGTGCTGCTCAGCAGCACAGTAGCCATTCAACAGTCATTCCCTGATAAGTGTGTACAATCCTTAAAACATTTTCGAAATTACTTACGATTAAAAACATATTTCATCAATGCTGGAAATCTAAGCAAACACTTTAACTACACACACTCATTGTATCCTGTGTTTAGAGGATGTTACAGAGTACACTCGAATTTCACATACACCAGAATAGCAGAGGAATTTCAAAAGCTTTAGAGGTGGGACTTCCCTTTCCAAAACCTCACGTTATGACAACTTATGTTCCACTCCTCAGCTTTAAATTTTTTAAAAATTTAATTCCCAGGACAAGTTTTGTATTATAATTCGATTTGAATATAAAATAGAAAACACATTAAGAAAAAAAAAAGAGAACTTTTAATTACCAGAAGAGGGAGCTATCCTCAAACTTAAAACTTCCACACTCGCCTGCTAAAGTACCTTTGCAGTTCTGAAAGATGCTTCAGCATAATCCAGTTTAATCATTGCATTATAATCTTAGAAAGAACCCTAACCATATCTTTGAAGGGTGGAATAACCAACTTGCACAATATCCTCATTTACAATACTCAGAGTAGCCATTATAAATCCAAGTTAATGACAACAGAAGCTGAAAAGGTATCATTCTGTAGCATCACAATCTTCATAATTTATAACTTTTAAAAATGCTTAGCTGTTGCATTCACTCAACTGAAATGTGTGGCTCCTTTATTTGCCTGTGTGCGCCACCAAAAAAAGCTCTATCTTGGAATACATCATTTTACAAAGATTGCTATTTTTCTTGGTATCTTAGTTTAAGGTGCAATAACAGGCTACTCTAGGCTAGGTGATTTATTAACAACAGAAATGTATTCCTCACAGATGTGGAGTCTGGAAGTTCGAGGACAAATTGCCAGCATGGTTGGGTTCTGGTGAAGGCTGTCTTTGGGACTGCAGACTGCTGACTTCTCACTGTATACTCGTAAGACTGGCGGATGGGGCAAGCGAGTTCTGGGTGTGTGTGTGTGTGAGCATTAATCTCATTCATGAGGGCTTCATCCTTATGTCTGAGTCACCTCCCAAAGGCTCCACCTCCTAATACCATCAGGAGGTATTAGAGGTTAGGATTTCAACACAGGAATTGCGCGGCAGAGGGTGGAGGGGACAGTCATTCTGTAGCATTGGAGTAACTGAAAAATAAATCAGACAAGTGAGAGTTTGAAGAAGAAAAGCAGAAAGAATGGGAACGGTGCTTCTTTTAGAAATTTCTGTTCACTGCAGAAAACAAGACAAGAACAAGAATTCATGTGGGCAGAGGGGACGAACACAACCACGGGACTCACTCCGGTGAGTGGGATGTCTGTGTCCACACTCAGCCTAACTAGGAAGGTTGACTCTGCTCTTTCCTACTTTTACGGCTTTGAGTAGGTTCCTTAACATACTTTGTCTTTCCATTCCTCAGCTATAGAAAGCAAACAATAATAAGAACTACATCTCATGTCTGTAAATCCCAGCACTTTGGGAGGCCGAGGTGGGCGGATCACCTGAGGTCAGGAGTTCAAGACCAGCCTGGCCAACATGGTGAAACCCTGTCTTTACTAAAAAATACAAAAATTAGCCAGGCATGGTGGTGCATGCCTATAATCCCAGCTACTTGGGAGGCTGAGGCAGGAGAATCACTTGAACCCGGGAGACGGAGGTTGCAGTGAGCCGAGATCGCACCACTGTACTCCAGCCTGGTGACAGAATGAGACTCTGTCTCAAAAAAAAACCAAAAAAAACCAAAAAAAACCCACAACTACCTCATAGGCACTCTTCATCCCTACACTCTCTCTATTTTTTCGAGACACTGCTTTCTGATTTTCTTGGCGGGAAGGGTTGGCTCGCTTAGTTGCTTACTTATCTCTCTTGTTTCTCTCTCTCAATAGACCGTAAGTTTCACAAGTACATAGACTGCATCTGTCTTATCCTTTCCCCCATTCCCAGGGTCTGGAATGTGGCAGGCCCACAACAAATTCTAGCTGAAGGAATCAGCAAGGGGATGTTATGGAGCTCTGCCAAGATACTAACCCTGAACTCGCCACATGGTCAGTCATGAGACTTTCCACTACACTCTGCTTCTGTGACGTTAATTTTTACACTTACCTTACACTAATGGCATATGATACAGATTTTGAGGTGTGTGCTAATGGCATAAAATTGTCTTCATATAATAAATGAAGTCAAAACTTACTGATTTAAAGAAAACTATTAAGTAAATAATAGAACAGATGCTGTGTGTAAATGTCAACACATGTGAAAGTGGTCATGGATAACAGAGGTTTGTAAAACTCACTAGATGGAGAATAAGCACAACAGAAGCCTGGCATCAAGAGTGAGGGTGGAGGTCGGAGGAAGTTTAAGGACTTGGTTTCATAGCTGGGCATTTCGGAGATGGCCGAGGCCAGCAGAGGGAAAAGCTGGGACTTCCCACATTGAGAGTGCACAGGGCTACAGACATACATTTGTATCCCCAGGTTTAACTACCTCTCTTTTTTTTTTTTTTTTTTTTTTTTTTTGAGACGGAGTCTGGCTCTGTCGCCCAGGCTGGAGTGCTGTGGCCGGATCTCAGCTCACTGCAAGCTCCGCCTCCCGGGTTTACGCCATTCTCCTGCCTCAGCCTCCGGAGTAGCTGGGACTACAGGCGCCGGCCACCGCGCCCGGCTAGTTTTTTTGTATTTTTTAGTAGAGACGGGGTTTCACTGTGTTAGCCAGGATGGTCTTGATCTCCCGACCTCGTGATCCGCCCGTCTCGGCCTCCCAAAGTGCTGGGATTACAAGCTTGAGCCACCGCGCCCGGCCGGAGGTTTAACTACCTCTCTAACTTTATGGAGGAGAATCTCTGATTGTGAAGGGTTATGACTTACCAAACTACCCACTGTATGTCTTCCTGTAATGTTGAGAAGCATCCATAGTTTCCTATTTCTTTATAAACATCAAACCTAGAAAACGACACATGACAGTCAAGGGCATTATTCTAAATATTCTAAATGCTCAGAGTATGTGAAAGAAATTTGGAAAGAATCCCCTGGCTCGGAGTCAACAGATGAGAGAAGGAAAGCTACTGCCTTAAGTGTTCAGGGGCAGAAATTTTCCATTCCTGAGAAGCAAACTGAGGTAAGGATGGTCAACATTCATGGGCAGTCCCAGTTTTTGTTGTACCTTTAAAAAAACCAAAGCCTAAAATGAGTGTTTAAGAAAAGAAATCTATCCATGTATCAATGGAAATTTGTATACCAATCAAATATAAAATACTATCAGTTCTTCAGTAGGAATTATCATGAAACCTGTGCACCTTGACATGTTCTGGTTTCTTTAAGAAGACAAGTAGTTATTCTTTTTTGAGATGGAGTCTCGCTCTGTCACCCAGGCTGAAATGCAGTAGTACCATCTTGGCTCACTGCAACCTTGCAACCTCCACCTCCCAGCCTCAAGCAATTCTCCTGCCTCAGCCTCCCCAGTAGCTAGAATTACAGGCATGTACCACCATGCCCGGCTAATTTTTGTATTTTTAGTACAGACAAGATTTCACCATGTTGGCCAGGCTGGTCTTGAACTCCTGACCTCAAGTGATCCACCCGCCTCGACCTCCCAAATTGCTGGAATTACAGGTGTGAATCACCATGACTGGCCTGACAAGTAGTTTTTCAATAAGAGAAAAACGAAATAAAATTCAAACACATATCTTATGATTTAAGAGGCAGAGTTTGGAAAAGAAAATAAAAAATACCACCTGAATCCTTTTTTTATATTAAAATATTAAATTCCATTTAATCATACAAAATCTGCCCATAAAAATTGTCTTCCAGGTCTGGGTCCAATCGCCACTTAAGGAAAAAATACATAAAATATACGACAGGGGAAGATAACATTGATGGGATTATCTCAGATTTCACTTAATTTTATCCTGTCAGGGGCCACTTACTCATAAACTGCTTAATTGAATGGGTTCATTTTCAATCAATTGTTTTGTCTCATGAAAATATATACCTAGTAGACAGCATGAGCACTGACAGCTTCCTGAAGGCATCTGAGTACGTAGAGCAATAACTGCAACATGATGGATGCTGTAAATACCGGGTTGCCCTCTGGGAAGGCTTCCACCTACAATTCTTGGGGAGGCTCGGAGAATCTGAGACCCTGGCTTAAAAACTCAAACTGAGACAATGGGGTGTGGTGGCTCACGCCTGTAATCCTAGTACTTTGGGAGGCCAAGGTAGGCAGGTTGCCTGAGGTCAGCAGTTTGCAAACAGTCTGAAACCCCGTCTCTACTAAAAATACAAAATATTAGCCAGGGGTGGTGGCGTGCACCTGTAATCCCAGCTACTTGGGAGGCTGAAGCAGGGGAATTGCTTGAACCAGGGAGGCGGAGGTTGCAGTGAGTTGAGATTGCACCATTGCATTCCAGCATAGGTGACAGAAGAAGACTGTCTCAAAACAAACAAACAAACAAAAATCTCACTGAGACCTGAAGTTCCCTTCGTCTCTCCAGCCAAACCCATGATTACCCTCAAGTACTCAGCAAATAGGCCTGTGGTCTTTGCTAGAGACTGAATTTTCAGTTCCCCCAAAATTCAAAGCCCTAACTCACCCATACCTCAAAATGAGATTGTATTCGAAGACAGGAGCTTTAAGGAAGTGATGAAGTTCAAATGAGGCCACTGGGGTGAGCACTGATTCAGTCCGACTGGTGTCCTTCTAAGAAGCAGAAATTAGGACGCATAAGTAGACATCAGGGAAGCGTGTGCACAGAAGAAAGGCAGTGTGAGGACGTGGAGAGTAGTATAGTCAAAAAGCAAGGCCTTAGAAGAAACCAAACCCAGGGACGCCTTGATCTTGGACGTCCAGCCTGCGGAACTGTGAGGAAAACGTCTGTTGCGTAAGCCACCCAGTCTGTGGTATTTTGTTACGGCAGCCCCAGCAATCTAGTACAGTTCTCAAAGGGAAAACTGCCTGATAAATCACCCTGTGTAATGTCTATGAGCAAAGTGATACTAATATAGAATCTTACTTTTCAGACACGGAAAAACTTTAAAACAAATAGGTCAGGTAGGATTTGTGTAAGTAAGTGAAAATTCTACAGGAACTTGAAATACTCTTCTCATTGGAATTGTTTGCCTGTTTCGGATGCCATTTATATGGGATATCTCACACAATATTTTTTTTCTGTTGCTTTCTGAGTTGATTTTCTTAAATATAAATTAGTAAAAACAGATGCAAGGGTATATTATATAATCTCTGGTAAATCTGCAACTGAAACACACTCTCTTTAAAAAAAAAAAAAAAAAAGGCCCCATGTGATGACTCACAGCTGTAATCCCAGCACTTTGGGAGGCCGAGGCAGATGGATCACCTGAGGCCAGGAGTTCAAGATCAGACTGGCCAACACACAGTGAGAACCTGTCTCTTCTAAAAAAGGAAAAATTAGCCAGGTCCGGTGGTGCTTGCCTGTAATCCCAGCTACTAGGGAGGCTGAAGCAAGAGAATCACTTGAACCCAGGAGGCGGAGGGAGCAGTGAGCTGAGATTGTGCCACTGCACTCCAGCCTGAGCTACAGAGTGAGACTCTTTCTCAATAAATAAATAAAAATTAAAATAAACCCTAATAAACATGGAGAGCGCTGTGGTTCAGTTCTTATATAATATCACATTACACTATTTTAAAGCAAGTTTTGTTCTTTACTCTGGTTTCTCATGGAATGTTACAGAAATTGGTTCACGTGGCCTGTAATGTACTTCTTACACAATTTTTTCTCTTTCTCAATGATCTATAGCACAGGTTCTCTCCAATCTTTCGTTCTCCAGAACTCCCTCCCTACATTAGCTTTCTCCACTCCCTGTAAGTCCAAGCCTTCCCCATTTCTTCCAACTCTTCATGGTGTTGACTGGCGTGACCTCTTCCAATGAGGTCTTTCCTACTCCAGACTGTCAGGCTTGGTCCTTCTCTGTCTGATCTCTGGCATCTCAAAATCCAGGACTCTCTCTGGTCATATAGACACACATCTTCATTTAAGTTGCGTGAGAGAAAGATGTCTGAAATGAACCAGTTAAATTGAGAAATAAAATAAAATGCAGGATGGTCGTGGTGGCTCACGCCTATAATTCCAGCACTTTGGGAGGCTGAGGTGGGAAGACTGTTTGAACTCAGGAATTCGAGACCAGCCTGGGCAACATGGCAAAACCCCGTTTCTACCAGCCTAGGTGACAGAGCAAGACCTGAAAAAAAAAAGGAAAGAGAGAGAGAGAGATAAAGAGAGGGGGAGAGAGAGAGACAGAGAGAGAGAGAGAGAGAGGAGAGAGAGAGAGAGAGGAGAGAGGAGAGAGAGAGAGAGAGAGAAAGAAAGAAAGAAAAAGAAAGAAAGAAAGAAAGAAAGAAAGAAAGAAAGAAAGAAAGAAAGAAAGAAAGAGAGAGAAAGAGAGCAAAGAGTCAGTCTTTTAAGCTATTCTGCAATAGATTAAGAGAATGAGGGAAAAAAAAGCTTTTAAGGTTTTTGGAGGTGATGTAGTTTGAAATTGAAGAAATATCTACTTTCAATTCCAGATTTCAGCTTTACATTTATAACTTCCTCAGAAACTATCTGAATGTTTTGTATTCTTGCATGCTTAGAAGGCATATGAAACAAAAAAGGTAAAGATAGTAAAAGCTACCCTGCTTCAAAATAATCAGTTCTTTCCGTGGGTTAAAAACTACTAATATATTTGGCTTATATATTTGGTATATCAACACTTTTCACCCATATATCATAAAATTCATTTCCAATCTTTGACTACATTATCAAAATGTTTTAATTAATTGACAATGAGCTGACATTTTCCTAGAAGAAATATCGATTTTACGTAACAGTCCATCCAGGAAAAAAGGGGGGGAAAAAAAACTCTATAATTTCAACTTTTTTATTCTTGAAAGTATGAGTATACCAAGAATTTGGTACTTTAATGATATACCATTAATAATAATAAGAGGTGCTATTTACAGAGCTCTTACTAGGCACCATGTTAAGTGCTTTCCAAGAAGAATTTTCTGTAGTATTCGCAACAATCTAATGAAGAAGGCACATTATTTTCCCTCCTTTACAGATGAGGTAACTGAGATTTAGAGAGGTGAACTTACTTGGCTGAGGTCTATTATCTCTAGTAAACGACAAAGCCAGAAATTGAATCTAGGTATGGGTAACTCCAAACACCACACTCAAACTTTTCTTTATATTACCAACATTTTAAAAGACTTCTCCAAGTGCTTATCCTGGCTGATTGTATTCGCTTTCGTAATCTTTGACATTAATATTGGTCGAAAACTATATGATACCTGTTTGTTGGAGGAAGGTAGAGGTAGTGACTAAGAAATTAGTACAACAGCACTCACTAAAATATTAATATATATTCACTTTCAAATCGCTTAGTGATGACTTTAACAGGTTAATAACAAGACAGTAAATATTTGTTGAATGTGCCAGGTGCAAGGGAGTTACAGAACTGGATAGGGATAAAGACTTCATGTTCAGGCCTTTAGAACAGCAGTGAAGACACACTTCTGAACTCTGGAAAGCTGTGATTTCTATGTCACATGTTAACCATTTAACAAATAAGTTTCCCTCCCTCCCTCTCCCTAGAACAGAAGTTAGTCAACTACGCTCCATGGAGTAAACCTGACACACTGCCTGTATTTGTAAATAAATCTTATGACAACAAACCACATCCATTCATTTCCTTATTGTCTGTAGTTTCGTTCATCCTACAATGACAGAGTTGAGTAGTTGTAACGGTGACTATACGACTGCAAAGTTTAAAATTTCTACCATGGAGCTCACTATAGAAACTGCTTGCCAACCCCTCCACTCAATCTGGATAAGAATCTACTTAAAGATAATCTCCATATACAGCACACACCTTTGAGAGCTAAGCTTATAGAAAGATCCTGAATATTCTCTAGCCTCCTGAGGAGAAAAGAGTTCTTTCACCCTAAAAGTGTCCATTCTGTTGGTGTGTTAAAGAAATCAAATTATCAGTGACCAAATTATTTAAATCAAGTTGGTACTACATTATTTCGAGACCACTGGGAATTTTGGTTATGCTACGGGGTTCTGTAACTGGCAGTTTTCACGGTTGATTTTATGGTTTTCAACTAAAATATGAAGAGACACTGAAGACTTGCTCCAATTCATTGTTTTACATTTGCTTTCTTATTAGATTTGGTTTGTTTTGCAAAAGGGCCTTTACCGTCATTTTCTTTCCTTTTCAAGCCAAAGCAAGGATTACAAAAATGAACCAAATCAGATCAATTCATATAGTAAAGTTACCAACATTTTTACAGAACTAAAATAAAACAGTGACTCCCTAGGCAAGATACTTTCAAATAACATAGAAGTTTACAGTCAAAAGAAGCAAGTGAATTATTTGCCTTGAGACAACAACTCACTCCCCAATCATGTACATTTTCTGTTTTCAATGAATATTTTCTACTTTCATCATCATTCACATGACGATCTAAAAAGAAAGGACTGAGGCATTAATAAAACAGGACCTGGAGGAATTGAAGGAAAATCCAATACTACTTATATTAATATAGAATTCCTCATATAAACTCCTTCCCAAAATAAGTTGCAGGTATAGCAGAATATAATATACTGCCAAACATAGCATGTAACATTATGATGACGAACATAAACTCTCCCCAGGGCCTCAGGTAATCAAGCACACTATAGCTTCAGAAAGAGATTCTAGTCAACATTTGCCAGCATTTCTCATGAGAAGTCTCTCCTGTCTTCTTTAGTCAAACTGGGGCCAACACTTTCATTACATTCATTCTCCAAGTCAGAAACTTTGTAAGGCACTGTGTAAGATTTTGTGAGGGCATCTTCTCAGAAAAATCGAGTAAGGTTTTATGTCTATTTTACAGGTAAATAAGGTTTGACGACTTTTAAATGTTTTCCCTCGGATGATTTAACTAGTGTGTGAGACAGAACATATTCTCACACTGGTTTTCCCTTTTTTTTTTTTTTTTGCATAAATCTTTTTATTTATTTATTTATTTATTTATTATTATTATTATACTTTAAGTTCTAGGGTACATGTGCATAACGTGCAGGTTTGTTACATATGTATACTTGTGCCATGTTGCTGTGCTGCACCCATCGACTTGTCAGCACCCATCAACTCGTCAGTTACATCAGGTATAACTCCCAATGCAATCCCTCCCCCCTCCCCCCACCCCATGATAGGCCCCGGTGTGTGATGTTCCCCTTCCCGAGTCCAAGTGATCTCATTGTTCAGTTCCCACCTATGAGTGAGAACATGCGGTCACACCGGTTTTCATAGCTTCATGTCCAAAGCACTTTTATTACATAAGCAATAAAAGGTATTTTGACATGTAATTTTTTTAAATTTATGATAAAAGAGTCAATGAATAAAAAGAAACCTCTAAAATACATTGATAAATGTGCAGCAGTAGATGAGACCTAGTTGAACTTAAAAATCACTGGTCATATGAAACCAGTGACAAACCTCTAGTTGTCAAGAGTGGCTTTGTGCCTGGCAAGAGAAAGAAGGGAAAGTGAGTTAGATTGGTGGGTATAGAAAGTGCGCCATGGATTTGGTACCAAAACAATACTAATTTGGGACACGCAAGTCATGACATACACCACCAAGTTGTGGAGGTAGGAGGAGGCATTATTCCTCACATCTGCCCAGAACACTGCTTGGAAAATGGTGGTAAATGACACATGAAAGATTTGTTTTATTTTATTTTATTTATTTTATTTTAATATTATTATTATTATTTGAGATGGAGTCTCACTCTGTCACCCAGGCTGGAGTGCAGTGGCACAATCTCAGCTCACTGCAACCTCTGCCTCCTGGGTTCAAGCAATTCTCCTGTCTTGGCCTCCCAAGTAGCTGGGACTACAGGCGCGTGCCACCATGCCCGGCTAATTGAAGAATTTTTAGTTTTTTACAGCTGCACAGCACCAGGATATAGCTACTGGGCTGAGAAGCAGTGCCTTCTTAGACAGTGCCGTATAAAACGTCCTTCTTAAGAGCTATACAGACAGACGTCATCAAGAAAAAAAAAAAATAGTAGGAAAGGGATAGAGAACACAAACAGAGTTCAGGTAATTTTTTTTTTTTTAAAAGAACAATTTTAGGTGGGGTGCATAGGGTAGGGCACAGAAGGGGCTGAGGTCCTGAAGTTCTTCATGGGAGAGAAAATGTTTAATGAGAATGGGAATTAATATTATTAATATTATTCAATTTTTCTTAACCCCAGGCTACCGAGACTGAAGTGCAGACTGTTGCCTGTCTTACAAATCAAAACCACAGTATTTGACCACTATGCCAGGAATGTTAAAATCTGACTTTCTCCAACAACAAGGGAACATTTCAGTTTTTAGTGTTTTAATATTTAGTATGAATAGTATTTTTCACTTAGGATATTTAGTATTTAATAGACCTTACATGTCTTACCTCATTTACTAATCCTGAAAACCTTAGGCCTGCACTAATATTATCCTCACTTTACAAGGAACCAAAATTCATCGTCTCTCTGCCTCCCTTAGGTTGCTTTGCAGTTTGGGGAGCATAGTTTTTGTTTTTGTTTCCCTAAATAAAGGTTGGTGCCTCTAAGGTAATCAGGGTAAGTATTTTTTTATTTCCATATTGCAGATAAGAAAACAAAGGTCAAAAAATAATAAAGTATTTAAAGAAATGTACATAAGAATAGAAACAGATCTGGGGCTAACACCAGGTTTCCTGACTCCTGGACTGATATTCTCTACATCGTAAAACAATTATTCATTGTTATTTATCTTCAGCTTCTGGCAACAGACATGGGAATTAATCACTCTCTGAACATGTTTTTGAATGAAAATAATGGTTGAGTGGATGAATGCAAGGCTGATCTATTAACAAAAAAGCACAAAAATAAAGACACGGTTCCAATAACATCTAAAGAGATCGTTCTCATCCATATCATCATGTTTCCTAAACCGCATTCTCTCTCCAACCTTGCACCCCAACTTTCATTCCCAGAGAACAACCTTCCTATTCAACTGAGTCAACTTTAAAATTATTAATCTTGGAATTTTTTAAAGGGGCCTTAAAATGACCAATTATTATAACATGATGGTCCTGGCTAACACGGTGAAACCCCGTCTCTACTAAGAAATACAAAAAATAGCCGGGCGAGGTGGCAGCGCCTGTAGTCCCAGCTACTCGGGAGGCTGAGGCCGGAGAATGGTGTGAACCCAGGAGGCGGAGCTTGCAGTGAGCTGAGATCCGGCCACTGCACTCCAGCCTGGGCGACAGAGCCAGACTCCGTCTCAAAAAAAAAAAACAAAAAAAAAAACAAAAAAAACTTCCTGCAAATCAATTTCTGAACTAACCTTCCTGAAATTCTCCCAGTTCCACGTCTTCCTTCGTACTTCATTTTTGACACAAAGGTTGAAAGTAAAGGGAAGAAGGCCTGCTCCAGAAGACAGACACAGTGAATTTTAGTTCCAATACTGAGCAGGTTTTTGACGTTAGTAAAGGTAGTAAACGTGCCATGCATTGAGCCGGTAAATGTCATGGCATCTCTTGAGTTGCCCAAGCCAGAACAACTCCTTCTCCCTCCCACTTCCTTGGTCCTAATCCATTATACAGTCTTATTTATTTTAGCAATAAAGTATATCCAAGAAGAGTCGACATCTCTCCATTCTTACTTCCTCTGTTGTAACCCAAGCTTTTATCACTTCTCATCTAAATAAACCTCTGGGCCAGTCTTCCCACATCCAATGTGGATCCTCCCAAATATGTTCTTCACACAACATCCAAAAATCTTTGTACAATGCACTGTGATGTGATAACACCATTACCTTCCCTAAATCTCTCAATGGCTTTCTTTCAACTCTTTGAAAAAACGACCATGATTTTCTACATTCAGAACCTCTAACACTGGACCTCACCTGCTCAATCCCTACCATTACCCTGCCCTCTATTGCTACTGATCTTCTCTCAGTTTCTCCAAAGTGCTACCCGATCTGCTGTTTCAGGTCCTTTCCCTTTGCCCTTCTCACCTTTCCCCTTGTCTGTCCTTCTTACCTCTCAGTTCAATAGACACTTCCCCAGTGAAGCTTCCAGAGCCCTGTTATACAAACAGGCAAATTCCTATATTCAGAGCACTGATTTCATTGGCAATTTTCTACTAATTAGCAAGTTTCTCTCTGAACAGAATAAAAGTTCCACGAGATCTGAGACAAAGTCTCTTTATATCCATTTTACCTCCAAACCTAAAGTACTTGACCTCCAGCCAAAGATCACCAGGAATAGATCAGGAGTCAAACAAAGCCAGGCTCATTGCAACAAGGGAGGGAGCAACCATGTGGAACCATGAAGGAAAGGTCTCAGTAGAGGTTATTAAGAGGGGCTCAGTACAAGATTTGGGTTTGTGTTAGATGATTTTGTGGAAGATTCAGACAAATCTAATTTTCCTCTCTATTGGGGACTATGAATTAGATTTTTTTTGTTGAATGCTGAAAAGGAAGGTCAATTCTATGATCGGGTATCTTAGAATCTTGTTTTTTGTCTCACTCTATCATGATTATACAGTGACCTTTGTGATGTAGAGAATCTAATGCTGCCACTAATCTGACAGGAGGTGGAGCTCAAGAGGTAATGCAAGCAATGGGGAGCATCTGTAAATACAGACAAAGCTTCACTTGCTCACTGACACTCATCTCCTGCTGTGCTGCCTGTAACAGACCACAGACTGCGACTGGTCCATGGCCTGAGGATTGGGGACCCCTGCATTAAAAATCCAATTCCATTCTGCATCTGGTAATTTACATATCTCCATGGATGCCAGCTACCTGATGTCATGTGTAGGGTTAATACATGACCATCTAATCTGTGAATCTTAGTAGTTTTCATTTAGAAGGCAAGAAGGACAATGCAAGGCTAAAATGAGGGTTGGTAAAGAAACAGCAGTCATGTTAGCTGAGCACACATAGTCATTTTCATGGCTTGGGTTGTGTTCTTGTTTGGTTTGTGATCAGACATGATAATAGAGTGGTCTTGTTTTTTGTCTCACTCCATCATGATCATACAGGGACCTTGTGTGATGTAGATATTCTGTGAAATTATATATTTGATGAACAAACACCAAATTAGCAGTTACAGCCAAGCCAGCTCAGCTAACCACAAAGACTTCACTTTTTCTTTTTCCTCACTAATAACTAATCCTGTGACTTGGTTGTAGAAGTCATTCATCAAATAATTGATGAAAACGTGAATGAATACATTTAGCCACTCTTAGCGTCAGCTGCTTCATGTTTGGGGGATAACATTTCACCCGCTCAAAATTAGACCAGAAAATGACTTTAAACCACTGCCACTTTAAAAACCTATAATTCTAAGATATTCAAAATTTACTAAATATTCATATAACAGCATATGGATATATTATCATAAATATAAAGACAAAGGTAAGTTATAGAATTTTGTGACTTAATAAAAACTTTATTATCTCCCTCCACACAGGCACTTACATTCCTAAATATGCAATTTCATTCTGCCGCATTCCACTGCCATTCTACCCACAAATAAACAATATATTGAAACCTGAAATGTTAGAAAGCTACGAACAAATTTACAGAAAGCTAAGAACAAATTAGGATGCTTACCTGACAACAGAGGAATGAATACAATTTAATGGAGAAGAAAAAGACCACAAACTAAAAATATTCCTTCACTGGTTTAAGAGACAGAGATTAGGATCTCATTGTGAGAGTTCGCTATCATTGCAGAAGCGGGCTGAGGAGGCGGAAGGACACACAGCCTTTTGAACATCCACATGTGGTAATGGTTGCACTATAGAAATCTACACAGAATCACTGGATATTACATTTGCAATGGGTGGATTTCATGGTATGTAAATTATATGGTATGTGAATTTCATGGTATGTAAATTTACTGTATTTATATAGTGAAGCTATTACTGAACAAAAGTTGGTGGAACTCCATCTAGATGTATTGATATGGTTGGGCTCTGTCTGTACCCAAATCTCATCTTGAATTGTATCCCCCCACCCCTAATTCCCATGTGTTGAGGGAGGGACCTGGTGACAGACAGTTGAATCGTGGGGGAAGTTTCCCCCAGACTGTTCTCACGGTAGTGAATAAGTCTCACGAGATCTGATGGTTTTATAAAGGGTTTCTGCTTTCATTCTCTCTTGCCACCACCATGTAAGAAGTGTCTTTCATCTTCTGCCATGATTGTGAGGCCTCCCCAGCCATGTGGAACTGTGAGTCCATTTAACATTTTTCTTCGCAGTCTCAGGTATATCTTTATCAGCAGCATGAAAATGGACTAATACATGTATATCCACCTAACAGCAACCCAAGGCTGTTTACCAAATATCCTGCAGTCTCACTCTTGAAAACACTTTCATCTGTAACATCTCTATACTCTCTGCCTCCATGAAGTTTCCCCTCTATGGAAGATTTATCAAGCAAAATGGGAGTGAAATATCTCACCCTTCCAGCTCTTCCGTTCCTGAGCCCTGGCCAGTAAGCAAATTCATCTCACTTGAACACTTGAACCATCCAGACTGTGGACTTCGTATCCAAAGGCCCTGCGCTTGGCAGGGCATGATACAGGTGTGGCACGTATTAAGCAATTCAATAACTGATAGTAGTGGTGTTAAGAATTAGGCATGAAAAAGTGAATGTTTCAAGAATGTAGGTCACAAATGGAGCTGCTTTTCCTTTAGGAGTTTTCTGTTTAGATGGACACATCAATTGTATCATGGTTTTCTTCTGACATATAAACTAGGAAACAAGCGACAGAGTTAGTCAATGAAACAGCATGGTAGTTAAGGCTTTTTTTTTTCTGTCCTTTCATATGCTTAAATGTTACCAAAACATTATATACTCTGGACCTCTTCCAAATGAAGCTGCACTAGAGGCTTCAGGTCAATGTTTTCTAAGGTACAGTCCCACAAAAATCAAGGTGAGACAATAAAATATAAGCATTGTCTCATGTAGCATCGCAGGGTGTTTATTCAGTACAATATAGGACCCCATATAGTATTTAGTTACTTCTTCCCTGAAAAGAACATCTACATCTTTCTGTCTTGCCATTTACAATTCTGTATTTATTTGAATTGTTTCAACAGTGATCTGTAGTTATTATGCTAATGTCACTTGTGTACTCGGAAGTAAAAAAGTGTGAGAAAACTGTAGTAAAAATTTGTCACCAGGACCAGAAACAATTACTTTTGTATAGAAGAATCCTGTTATGACATATGCAAAAGAGGGAGATGACTGATTAATATTTTAGTTATACTCTTTCAATAAATATGTAGACTACCTGTCACATTTCAGGCACTATATTCAGCACTCAAATGCAACTGTGCATAAATGCATACGATTACCTTCTCAAAGTTCATGATCTATTGGGTTTAGACATTAAACAAGTAATTATTTAAAAAAAAAAATCAGAAGTTGAAAGGGAAAACATATAAGAAGTATCAAATATAGCTAAAGTATTTTTCCATGAAGACAAATAGGAATCTAAAGACATTAAAATAGCAGTCCTCAACCTTTTTGGCACCAGGGATTAGTTTCATGGAATACATTTTTTCCACAGACCAGAAGGGTTGGAGGGGATAGTTATGAGATGATTCAAGCACATTATACTTACTGTCCACTTTATTTCTATTATTATTACATTATACTATGTAATGAAACAATCATGCCACTCACCAGAATGTAGAATCAGTGGGAGCACTGAACTTGTTTTCCTGCAACTAGATGGTCCCATCTTGGGGTGATGAGAGACAGTGACAGATCATCAGGCATTCGATTCTCATAAGGAGCATGCAACCTAGAGCCCTTCACATGCACAGTTCACATGAGGGTTCATGTTCCTATGAGAATTTAATTCTGCCACTAATCTGACAGGAGGCAGAGCTCAAGAGGTAATGCAAGCAATGGGGAGCTGCTGTAAATACAGACAAAGCTTTGCTTGCTCACTGACACTCATCTCCTGCTATGCTGCCTGATTCCTAACAGACCACAGACTGTGACTGGTCCATGGCCTGAGGACTGGGGACCCCTGCATTGAAAGCCCAATTCCGTCCTGCATCTGGTAATTTACACATCTCCATGGACGCCAGCTACCTGATGGCATGTGTGTTAACACATGGACATCTAATCTGTGAATCTATGAGAAGGATGAGGGATCACTCAATCTAGGGCAGCTTACCATGCATATCAATAAATTAAGTTCAGGTTACCTATATAATTAATACAAGTTAATGGCTACTTATTGATTCATCAACAACTTATTCTTTCAAGTTCTGAAAATACATGAGTTGTTCCCAGAAAACATGTTAATAACCTGTGGCTTGAGGTTGATGAGAACATTCAACAATGTGTCATGACCATACTGTATTAGTGTCAGTGTTCCTTCATTGCCCGATTGGAATTAAAATTCTCTATTATTCAGCAGTCCACTTAATGGGACAAAATTTCTGACCTACCTAATCCTCATTACACATACAACTAATTGCATCCATGAGTTACTGAAATAAAATTTGGATCCCCATGCATCATCAATCAAGGGTAAATTTAGCAAATTGGAGCCTTTCTTCAATATTGCTTCTGTAACTAAGTAATATATATGCAGAACTTTACGTAAAATTTAGGAATAAAACTGGAGGAATAAATACTTCCCTAAAAGCTAGGTTTGCGTTGAGTATGACTGGCCAAGAGTTTGGTAAGTTAAATAAATCAACAAAAATTGTATTAAAATTAACATATATGCATACATTTAATTACAAAGAAAATTATTTCACTCAGAATATGTAGTTTTGACATATGTATATCATATATCATAGGGTAGAAGGGATAATAATTAGTGGTTTCTTGACTTGAGATGTAGTTTTGATATTGTCACATCCCAACATGGAATAGGAATTTGCTTTAGTCTTCCTTCTTCCTTAGATCATAGTTAATAGTTGATCTTTGAACACATACATTTGAATTGCTCGGTACATTTATATGTAGATTTTCTTCCACTTCTGCCATACCTTAGATAGGGAGACCAGTCCTTCCTCTTATTCCTCCTCCTCAGCCTACTCAACATGAAATCAGTGAGAATGATGACCTCTATTATCATCCACTTCCACTTAATAGTAAATATGTATTCTTTTATGATTATCTTAATATTTTCTTTTCTGTATCTTACTTTATTGTAAGAATACAGTATATAAAACACATAACATACAGAATATGTGTTAATCAACTGTTTATGCCATCTGCAAGGCTTCCAGTCAACAGTAGACTATTAGTAGTTAAGCTTTTGTGGGAGTCAAAACTTATATACAGATTTTTGCCTGCATTGGGGGTTGGCACCACTAACTCCTACATTGTTCATGGTAAACTGTATATGAAATGGATGGCTAGCCTTAAGTGATGTGTGAGGAACACGTTAATGATCACTTTCAAATTCTGGAATTCTCTCCAAGTTTATTCTGTTTCATGAACATGATTCCATTTAGCTTCAAATCTATAATTTTGGGGATGACTCCTGTAGAGGACTATGTGCTCGAAAACGAGATGTTCCCGATAATTCCTGCTCTTGCAAACAAAGCAAGGCATTCCTTCCCTGCAAACAGGGAGCACAAAGGAGCCAGCTGCAAACAGCAGGCCCTGGGGACTGGTTAATGTGTAAATATCTTGAGAAACCAGAAAGTCAGGAAAAGGTCAGAAAAACAACACGTGACTTGTGACTTGGCAACATTCCACAACTGATTGTACAAAATAAAGCAGAGCGTGCCGTTCGGGGCGGCCACCATGTTTGTCCCGTCCTGTGTTGTCTTGTGTGTTCATTCCTTTGTTTAGGAAACATGCGGACCCCAACAACTCCCTCATCTAATCTGCACTCAACACTAGAAGAGAGGAGCTGCAAAAGCTTGGCTAGAGCTCTCGAAGAGAGACTGGCCCTGAGAAGAAACTCTCCAAGATGGAGAATTCCTGACACACCATGCCAGACTTCACAGCTCAAAGATTTCAAAAAATACATGTTTTCTCAGTAGAGCAATAAAGTCCATGATAAATTGCTCTGAATTTGAAAGCATTTTGTGATGGTTAATTTTATGTCTCAACTTGACTGGACCGTGGGATGCCCAGGTAGCTGGTAAAACACTATTTCTGGGTGTGTCTGTGAGGGTGTTTCCAGAAGACATTAGCATTTGAGTAAGTAGACTATGTAAAGAAGATCAGCTTCACCAATGTGAGTAGGCATTAGTCATTCTGTTAAGGGCTCAAATAGGACAAAAAGGTGGAGGAAGGGCAAATTCACTTTCTGTCTTGAGCTAAGACATCCATCTTCTCCTGCTCTTGGACACCACAGCTCCTCGTTCTCAAGTCTTCAGACTCAAAGGCTTACACCAGTGCCACTAACCCCTACCTTGGTTCTCAGGCCTTTGATTCAAATTGAATTACACCATTGGACTTCCAGGTTCTCCAGCTTGCAAATGGCAGATTATGGAATTTATCAGCCTCCATAATACATGATCTAATTCCCATAATGCATAAATTAAACACACACACACACACACTATTAGTTTTATTTCTCTGGAGAACCCTAATATGCATATGTTCACCTAAAACATTTTTAATGTAGGTATCTCATCTTTCCAGGCTTCATCATGCAGTTATCTAGTGTAGTGCACGATACAAGAAACTAATGGTGTTATTTTGCATATACCTAATAGGTTTACAGTGCCTACAGTTTCCTTACTAATTTAAACCACAGGAAGTTTAATTATTTTTTGTTATTTAACTTTACACATGAACTTTACACACTCTAAATGCTACTCTAATGATCAGCATTTTCAGTCGTAAGTTTATTTAATTTGTATAGCATCTCTGACAGGTCAGACTTATATTAGCCTTTTAGGATTCACAAGGGGATTAATGAGACCAGGGTCCTGCCTATTTAGAACTGACATCCTAGAGAGAAGTAAGGCATTAATCTAATTATCACGAAGATCATGTAATTGCCTCCCATGCTTAGAACACGTGTCATTCTTTTAAGGTATGGTAAATGGCAGCAACGCTTTACAAGCAAAGACTCCAGAGTCTCCATTCAGACAGCTCACTGGGAAGGGCCAAGGTTAGATCACCAAGTGGACAAAGAAAGACACTATGAAGGTTGAACAAGAGGGGACTGAGACCAACAGAGACTGCTGAGCCTGTTAGGAAAGGGGGATGAGGATAAGACAAAAGAATCATTTAATACCACATGTCTACAATGTGATCTCATTATCCTATCAAGTACCTAAAACAAGGACAATGCATAGAAATATTAAATAACACAAAATCAGAAAACTGGTAAGAGATTACAACTCCAAGAAGTGTGATCTCTCCTCAAAATCTCTATCAACTCCTCCTCCCCCTAACCCTCCTACCTTCTTTTT
Organism: Theropithecus gelada; assembly: GCF_003255815.1. Classification (NCBI taxonomy): domain Eukaryota; kingdom Metazoa; phylum Chordata; class Mammalia; order Primates; family Cercopithecidae; genus Theropithecus; species Theropithecus gelada. The sequence continues at coordinate 20,689,444 of NC_037672.1, forward strand.
GCCCAAACTTCTTAAAAATCAGAGAGAATTTTTCCTAGTACCCACAGATTTTTTATGAGAAGGAAGGACTATTATTGGAGATGACTGGCTTATTGCTAGGCTAGTGTATTCCCCAAAGAGAGGCAATGGACTCCCTTATACATCAAACACCAAAGACAAAAAACCCTTGAGTAAGAGTCTGAATGAGGTAAACAAATTCAGAAAGCAGTGCTCATGACAAAATGGGGAAGGGAAATACAGGTTTTGTTATCTTTTAATACCAACTATTAAGTTAACAAGAAAATATTTTTTTAGTGCCAACATATTCCATTCCCACTTTACTCTTACTGTAAGGGACAGAGTAGGCAGCATTAGCCCCCCTTTAACTAACAGAGAAAGACATTTACCACATGCTCGACTTGAGCCCTCTGGCTAGAAAACACATGGCAAAAGTAACACAAATGAGAGAATCAGGGATTCCTTAGTAAATAGCAACACATTTCAGATTTACAATACTTTAAAAAGCTAAGATCAAACATGCTACTCAATCCTACTTACATAACCTGTCTCCATTTCCAAGGTTAAAGATGGATAAGAGTAAAACCCAACGTCTGATTACTCCATGAACTCTCTCATCCACTATTTGCCATAGGGTATATGGTACTATATGAGGATTTGGGTGGAATAGTGAAGGAATATTTTAGACTTTAATTAAGCCACAGTTCATGTCTAAAAGAAAGCTCCTAAGCTAACAAAATGAAATAGATAACAATGTAATGCTACCCAGGTGTTTTCAGTAAAACCTTGCCTTTTATAATCCCACTTGAGGATTTCTATATCTGCAGCAAAACTCAAGAGAAGTGAGTAGGATTCGCTGAGCCTTCCACTCATGTGGTGATGGGAGCTACTCACATATGGCCACTGAATTTAAAAAGTAAATAACTGGAGAAAGAAGAGACAAAACAGCCTTGCAGACACATCTGAGTGGCATACTTTTTTTTCTTTTCTTTTCTGTAAGATTAAATGAATGTAGTATGTGTGATTTGAGCAAGAAAAGGAATGTGTGGGATGACAGGATAAAGGTATAGTTAGCATGATGCTTGACAGAATTTAAACTAGGCCCATGAAAGAGTGTTCCAAGAAAGCTGCAAAGTGTGTCTCAACCAGTACAGGCAAGACCTCGTGAGAATCCCTTGTCATGGTTGCAAATGAGGTCAAATGCAGTTAATAGCGGAGGTTGCCTTGAAATTTTAACATCTACAAACATTCTTACTGTTTGATGAGCTATACCAATTTTTCAGTAAATAAAGTTAAGCTGAAATACTTACAAGCAAGCATGTGCTGGATAAATTCATACATGTTTGGCTCAAGAAAAATATCTCTAGGTATCCCATATACCAAACAAATTGGCATATTCACAATAACTATTTTCAAGAAAATAAAAATTAATGCATCTAGTTCTAGAAAAAGAGGCTTCTTTATTTTAGATTATTATCACCCTTTATTACTTAATTTTTCCCTTAAGATGAATACTATTAACTGGACTACTAAGAGTCTATTAATTATTAACATCATCCTTTGAGAATCTAAGAAAATAAGAATTGTATTAAAAACAAATATTGTTATTTTCTAATACCCTCCAGAACAAACATAATGGTGGGAATCCAGGCACAGATATTTAAATTAATACTGTAGATATTACAGGGAATGCCAGCAAGATTTCTGTATTCCAGAAGCTCATACCATAGCTGGAAAAAAAGAGACAAACTAAAAAATGTAAACAACACTATAAAACAATACCATGAGCTATCAGCTGTCAAGAGGTTGGGCTAGTTATTAAATGTCAGGATCCATAAGAGTTGTTTAGCTAAATATTATGCTTGTACATACATGAAGCTGTAGTAAAATGAATCCCAATCCACAAACTCAAATTGCAAAAAATAAGTCAATTTCTTTTTCTTAAAACCAATTTAAATTTGACTCTGTTCTCGCATCACACCATATGACAGAAAATCAACCACAAGAACATACAAAGATCATACAAAGATCCCAGGCTCTTACATAATGCTAAGGAATTGGGTGCTTTCCTTACTTGGTAAGACTATTGGTCAAAATCACTGGTTTACCTACTGTCTCACCCAGGATAAGCCTATCCACAGCCAGAAATTCTGATGTTTCTGTGTAATGCTTGGGATATAGGATTCCTATGCCAAGATCCAGGCTTTCACATAAGACTTGGGATACAGGATTCCTGTACCTATGTCCAGTCTTCTGTGTCATACTCAGGATAAATCCTGTGCCTAGATCCAGCTTGCCTAGGTGCCCCCAAGGGGCTACATCTTCTAATGACTTCCAACTTTTCCAGATGTTGCCATAATCTGCAAAGGTTCCTGATACTCCTGGAATACTGAAAACCTCCGGATTCTGCCAATCAGGAAAGAAAAATAAGTCCCTTCATTTATTTCTACTTTCCCTTTTTAGAACAATTCATATCACCTCTGCAACAAATCCAAGCTTCTACAGAAGAAGCCAAGAGTTTCTAGCATCAAACAGCTTCTATTGTTTGTCTTGCAAAATCTCCAAGATGAGAATCTAGCTATCTGGTTGAAAGGGGGGAAAACTGCATTTTAACAGGAACAAATAGTGTTAACAACACAAATTTAAAATTATTACCATAGATTTTCCTGCTACCAACAACACAGAGAAGTTATTTAATAATATTTACAACATCTAGACAAATATATAGATAAGATAGAATCACCCATCTTTCAACAAGAAGTTATTACCATCCTAGAGAAAAACTTTTCAGAAACTTGCCCAATGGTGATGAACTTTGAAGTGTAACACAAGTAAAGCAATTTGAGGCAAAGATCCAGTTATCACGAGTACAAAACAATAAATAAACATAAGTAAATGAAGAGTACAGAGAAGAGAAACAGGCAAACTAATGCAAATATAATAACGTAGTTGCATATAAAAACCCTTTAAATAAATGATAAACATTTCAAAAATGTCAAAAATGTTACCAGGCCATATACTTTCCCACATCAAATGCAGTAAGGTATAATAGGAGATAGGAAGTCTCCCCTTTAGACCCTTGTGATTTATCCTTCATTTGATGAGCACTTACCGCAAAAACAGAAAAGCTCCCTGAGAGAGTTGCATGAATCACTTTTGCCAGTTTCTGCATAAAGGTAGAGTCATTCATGTCCTAGATCTGACCCAGCTCTGAATTAAATATGATGCCAAAACTACCTGTCAAAATGCATTGAGTGTCTCCTATCCAGATATTGAGTTAGGTGCTTTACATAAAGCATTTCATGTAATAGCCAGAGAAATTCTGTCACGCCAGTTTTTTTAAATCATTATTTTACAGGTGAGGGAACCAAGGCTCCTGGAAGATAAGTCAGGTTTTCGAGGTCACGCTGCTAGTGACTGGGAATCATGAGGTTATAATTCACATTTTTCTAATCTAACCTTTTCTGACCTAAGACCCTATGAAATACCATCGATCTAAATCAAAGGGATATTTGAGCAAAAATACTAACCTAAAACCTTAATGAAATCTGACAGATGTGGTTTGGTCGTGTCCCCACCCAAATTTATCTTAAATTGTAGCTCCCACAATTCCCACATGTCATGGGACAGACCCAGTGGGAGGTAACTGAATTACAGGGGTGGGTGTTTCCCATGCTGTTCTTGTGATAATGAATAAGTCTCATGAGATCTGATGGTTTTATAAAGGAGAGTTCCCCTGCACAAGCTCTCTCCTGCCTGTCACCATGTAAGACATCCCTTGATCTTCCACCATGATTGTGAGGCCTCCCCAGCCATGGGAAACTGTAAGTCAATTAAACCTCTTTCCTTTATAAATTACCCAGTTTTGGGTATGTCTTTATCAGCAGCGTGAGAAGAGACTAATACCCTGATGTACTTTCTAGGCATCAGAGGAACTGACTGAGACCCATTAAGAGCAAAAGGCAAAGGAGGAACATTTTCAGACTCACACACCTCTAAGGAAAGGAGGGACCTGCGTTTGCCCAAGCTTCAAAAGTCAGTTCACTACCTTCAGACTAGGCGGGCAGGTAACACTTCTCCCAGGCACGGGATGTGCTCCGTGACTGTCTCAGTGTTCAATTCCACAGGAAATACCATCCTGATATGACAGAAACAATTAAAATTGATATGGAACTTGTTTCCATAAAACTAAGGAGTAAGCCTGAGCTCTAACAATCTTACTGGGGCAACTTTGGCAACATCACATCCTCCTTCTTAAGGCCATTTTTCAACAACTTTATAGAGCTGCTGGGAGTCAGATAATGTAAGCAAAAGTACTAGACAACCAATAGAACAATATACATATTATGCCTGTTATTAATTCATTTAAAAGTTATATAAGAAATGCTATGAGGATCGTGTACACTGGGTTAAGGTGGACTCTAAAACCATCTGCCTGGATGAATCTCATCTCAGCCATCAACTAGCTAGATGATCTTGGGTAAGCTACTTTGCCTATCTGTGTGTACCCCAACCTCATTTGTAAAAAGGGGATAGAAATAATCTTTTGTGAGAATCAAATATGCTAATACAAAATGAAGATGATAATGTAAAATGGGGATACCAGTAAGGACTGTTGTGAAGAACAAATGTGATAATATATGTAAAGACTCTTGTAATGTTATGTTAGGTACCATCATTAGTTAATTATCAATCATTACCAAAACTACCACCACCATCATCACTGTTAGTACCATTATCACTAAAGATGATTAAAGGTCTAAGAGTTATGTAAGTGATGGGGTCCTCAGAGTTTTCAAACAAGATAAACGGAAAAAAAAGCAAAAAGACCTCAAGCTTTAACATTTACAGCATAATTATTTCGTGTGGGTGTGCAGACTGACATCTATAAGGACAAGACAGAAAAAAAATTCCTATGTTTTGTTATCATTTGATATAAGCTGGATGCAAATTATCCTGTTTGTGAAGCTAACTTACATTCTCATAAAAGTACTGCCTGTAAAATTATTATTCTAGTATACTTTTTTAATGAGAAACAGAGTTCATGAAGTCTTTTATTCAGATCTCTCCAAGCCAGCACATTATCTTCTCCCCATTAAAGAGCTTTAGGCCATCTGTCCCAGCTAGACTACCAGCTGGTATGGTCTCCAGAAATATTCCTCAACTGTAGGTACTAATTGGGTTTTCCATATGTATAAATTGTAGATTAACTGTATTTACCAATACAAAAATTTTAATTTCATCCTTGTGGCAGGTGACTTGATTTTAATAATGAGGGTGAATCTCACAGGCAGGTCCTTTGGGATGGCTGAAATGTTTCTACTATCAAAGCTATTGCTTGTGACAACTCTGGGACATTTTTCCTTATACAAAATGAAAGCCAGAGTTATGAACTCATTTAAAAGAGCAACTGTAACAGAAGCAAGTGTAGGTTTAGAAGAAGTGATAATGACATCACCAGAAGAATGGACACCACAAAAATGTACCCTAACATAGTGTACATAATGCTGTTGTACAAAACATGATGGCTTTCCAAGATAAAATTAACCATTTCCAGAGAGGATTAAACATAACTCTGAATATCTATGGACATTTGATTAAACAGTATGAATTCAACAACCAAGCTATAACATAACTCATCTTTGTAAGGGAGACACTTAAAAAGAAGAGAAAGGGTAAGAACCTAAAAAAGTGAAATAATTCCCCCATCAAATAAAATTTCTATAGAAAAAGATGACTCAGGACCACCAGGAAAACTTCAAAAGCCAAGTCAAAGAGCTTTGGCCTTTCAGACGTCCTTAGAGTCAGTTGCTCACATCTCCATTGCATTCTCACCCCAGCTTTCTCCCAGTACACAGCACCACCTTTGTTCTCCCATTAACCCTTAAACTGGGAAGTCTCTTACTGTTTTCTCATCTTCCTGCCATCCTCTGATGAGGATTTGTTATGAGGACCTGTGTTTGGTCATCACAGGTGATCTCCACATCCCAACCCTATAGTTATTAGTTGACCCCAAAGCTTTCATTAGGGATACTCTATGCCCAACTTTTAAATCAGGTAGCAAAACCAGTATAAAGCTGCCCAATCTGGAAGCAAATTTCTTGAGTTCAGATCTCGGTTCTGTCACTACCAGCTTGACCTTGAGCAATGTGCTTGACCTCACTGCCCTCAGTTTCCTTATCTATAAATTAAGGATCATGACAATAGCATTTAGCTTTAAAAGCTGTTGTGAGAATTAATTAACTGATGCATGTAAAGCTCTTAGAAAAACATTTCATAATATGTGCTTGACAGATGTGAGCTATTATTTTCATGTCACTGATGTTGATACTGTGTTCTCCTCTTCTATTGGTCCTTTGCTCTTATTATCTTCATTCCAGTTCCACATATTAACAACCCTGCCCATCCTTCAAGGCCCAGGACTGTCGCCAGTTCTTCCACTGTTGCGGGAAGTCAGGGACCTCAAACGGAGGGCCCGGCTGGAGCCGTGGCAGAGGAACATAAATTGTGAAGATTTCATTTTAATATGGACATTTATCAGTTCCCAAATAATACTTTTATAATTTCTTATGCCTGTCTTTAATCTCTTAATCCTGTTATCTTCACAAGGTGAGGATGTAGGTTACCTCAGGACCACTGTGATAATTGCGTTAACTATAAAAATTGATTGTAAAATATGTGTGTTTGAACAATATGAAATCAGTGCACCTTGAAAAAGAACAGAATAACAACGATTTTTAGGGAACAAGGGAAGACAACCATAAGGTCTGACTGCCTGCAGGGTCGGGCAAAAAGAGCCACATTTTTCTTCCTGCAGAGAGGCTATAAACGGACATGCAAGTAGGGAAGATATCACTAACTCCTTTTCCTAGCAAGGAATATTAATATTAATACCCTGGGAAAGGAATGCATTCCTGGGGGGAGGTCTATAAACAGCCACTCTGGGAGTGTCTGTCTTACACGGTTAAGATAAGGACTGAGATACACCCTGGTCTCCTGCAGTACCCTCAGGCTTGCTAGGGTGGGGAAAAACTCAGCCCTGGTAAATTTATGGTCAGACCAGTTCTCTGCTCTCGAACCCTGTTTTCTGTTGTTTAAGATGTTTATCAAGACAATACATGCCCCACTGAACATAGACCCTTATCAGTACTTCTGCTTTTTCCCTTTGCCTTGTGATCTTTCTTGGAACCTTATCAGTAGTTCTGCTTTTGCCCTTTGTCCTTTTCCCTCAGAAGCATGTGATCTTTGTTAGACCCTTATTAGTAGTTCTGCTTTTTTGCCCTTTGAAGCATGTGATCTTTGTACCTACTCCCTGTTCTTACATCCCCTTCTTTTTGAAACCTTTAATAAAAACTTGCTGGTTTTGAGGCCTGGGTGGGCATCATGGTCCTACTGATAGGTGATGTCACCCCCATAAGCCCAGGTGTAAAATTCCTCTCTTTATACTGTCTCTCTTTATTTCTCATCCGGCTGACACTTATGGAAAATAGAAAGAACCTACATTGAAATATTGTGGTTGGGTTCCCCCAATATTCCACCACATGCCCCTCAGCTTCTCACTCAAAAAGCATCAACGCCTGTTCTGAAATCCCCAGGGGGTAACCCCAATCTCAGCTTCATATTTTCTACCTTATATTGCAGAGATGCATGTTCATGTCTTGTCATATTTATATGTTCGTACATTTCTAGAGAGTAGGTGCTGTGTCTGTGTTTCCCAGTGGCCTGCCCTGGTTGAAAACCCCTGATACATATACAGTAGATCTGAGCTGTTCAATTTCATGGCCACTAGTGGTATATGGATTTTAAACAAATTAAAATGAAATTAAATTAACAATTCAGCTCTTTAGTCGCCCTAGCCAGATTTTAAATACTCAGTAGCTACATGTGAGCACTGGCTACTATATTGGAAAGCACAGATATAGAACATTTTCATAACCACAGAAACTTCTGTTGGATACTGCTGCAATAGATAATAGGTGAGTAAATGTTTTTTAAATCCCCTCTGTATTTTAGAAATGTTATTCTCTTGGAAACTTTTGTATCTCATCAGAGGTTTAACCAAACAAATGCTGAAAATGAAAATAAGATTTAGGTCATCAAGATAACTCATTCTGTAAGACTAGTAAAAAACAAAACAAAACGAAACAAAAAAAACCATATTTTTTTTCTACAAGTAGAGTAGTAGTGAGGGAACCAGAAACCAGTTTCACATTGCAGCCAGGCAAACAGCTTAAAGCATGCAAAAGACATCGCAGCCGGGCGCGGTGGCTCACGCCTGTAATCCCAGCACTTTGGGAGGCCGAGGCGGGCGGATCACAAGGTCAGGAGATCGAGACCATGGTGAAACCCCGTCTCTACTAAAAATAGAAAAAATTAGCCGGGCGCAGTGGCCGGCGCCTGTAGTCCCGGCTACTCGGGAGGCTGAGGCAGGAGAATGGCGTGAACCCGGGAGTCGGAGCTCGCAGTGAGCCGAGATTGCGCCACTGCACTCCAGCCTGGGCGACAGAGCGAGACTCCGTCTCAAAAAAAAAAAAAAACAAAAAAAAAAAAACAAAAAAAAACAAAAGACATCGCACCCTTTCAGAATAATGGAAACTGCCTACTCTGTGGTTCTAGCATGACCACACTTTAAGCCATAGCTAACTCATGCAAAATTCTCACTCAGATTTCTAAATTTCTTCATAAAGTTTCAAACAGAGTCTTTCCAGGAAATTTTTTTTAAAACTACATATTTTCTTTGCACTGATATTAGGTGAGGTTAAAACCCTGCCAGGGCTTCCTGTTGCACTTAGAATCAAGTCAAGCGTTTTGGAATGTTCTTGAGTTTCATCTGTCACCACTCTCTCTGTTACTGGCTGGCTTGCAGCTATGCTGGCCTTCTTTTTTTTTTTTTTTTTTTTTTTTTTTTGTCACTTTGGTACCAAACTTCTTGTTTATTTTATTTTTTTTTTAAATTTATTTATTATTATTATACTGTAAGTTGTAGGGTACATGTGCATAACGTGCAGGTTTGTTACATATGTATACTTGTGCCTTGTTGGTGTGCTGCACCCATCAACTCGTCATTTACATCAGGTATAACTCCCAATGCAATCCCTCCCCCCGCCCCCCTCCCCATGATAGGCCCCGGTGTGTGATGTTCCCCTTCCCGAGTCCAAGTGATCTCATTGTTCAGTTCCCACCTATGAGTGAGAACATGCGGTGTTTGGTTTTCTGTTCTTGTGATAGTTTGCTAAGAATGATGGATTCCAGCTGCATCCATGTCCCTACAAAGGACACAAACTCATCCTTTTTTATGGCTGCATAGTATTCCATGGTGTATATATGCCACATTTTCTTAATCCAATCTGTCACTGATGGACATTTGGGTTGATTCCAAGTCTTTGCTATTGTGAATAGTGCTGCAATAAACATACGTGTGCATGTGTCTTTATAGCAGCATAATTTATAATCCTTTGGGTATATACCCAGTAATGGGATGGCTGGGTCATATGGTACATCTAGTTCTAGATCCTTGAGGAATCGCCATACTGTTTTCCATAATGGTTGAACTAGTTTACAATCCCACCAACAGTGTAAAAGTGTTCCTATTTCTCCACATCCTCTCCAGCACCTGTTGTTTCCTGACTTTTGAATGATCGCCATTCTAACTGGTGTGAGATGGTATCTCATTGTGGTTTTGATTTGCATTTCTCTGATGGCCAGTGATGATGAGCATTTTTTCATGTGTTTGTTGGCTGTATGAATGTCTTCTTTTGAGAAATGTCTATTCATATCCTTTGCCCACTTTTTGATGGGGTTGTTTGTTTTTTTCTTGTAAATTTGTTGGAGTTCTTTGTAGGTTCTGGATATTAGCCCTTTGTCAGATGAGTAGATTGCAAAAATTTTCTCCCATTCTGTAGGTTGCCTGTTCACTCTGATGGTAGTTTCTTTTGCTGTGCAGAAGCTCTTTAGTTTAATGAGATCCCATTTGTCAATTTTGGCTTTTGCTGCCGTTGCTTTTGGTGTTTTAGACATGAAGTCTTTGCCCATGCCTATGTCCTGAATGGTACTACCTAGGTTTTCCTCTAGGATTTTTATGGTATTAGGTCTAACATTTAAGTCTCTAATCCATCTTGAATTAATTTTCGTATAAGGAGTAAGGAAAGGATCCAGTTTCAGCTTTCTACTTATGGCTAGCCAATTTTCCCAGCACCATTTATTAAATAGGGAATCCTTTCCCCATTTCTTGTTTCTCTCAGGTTTGTCAAAGATCAGATGGCTGTAGATGTGTGGTATTATTTCTGAGGACTCTGTTCTGTTCCATTGGTCTATATCTCTGTTTTGGTACCAGTACCATGCTGTTTTAGTTACTGTAGCCTTGTAGTCTAGTTTGAAGTCAGGTAGCGTGATGCCTCCAGCTTTGTTCTTTTGACTTAGGATTGTCTTGGAGATGCGGGCTCTTTTTTGGTTCCATATGAACTTTAAAGCAGTTTTTTCCAATTCTGTGAAGAAACTCATTGGTAGCTTGATGGGGATGGCATTGAATCTATAAATTACCTTGGGCAGTATGGCCATTTTCACGATATTGATTCTTCCTATCCATGAGCATGGTATGTTGGCCTTCTTTCAGTTCATGGAAACAGGCAGGTCCCCACCCCTCCCAGCCAACACAGCTCACAACATGCTGCACAACGCACACTGTACAAGCCGGATTTCTTCAGTCTTCACTTTGATTTTCACTTCCTCAGAGCTGTCTTGCCTGACCACTTCTTCCAGTACCTTATTTTCCTTCATGTGTAACATGATGTTTGTTGTTTATCTGTTTATTGTCTATATCCTGCAGTAGACATTAAGTTTGGTGAATGCCAGAACTATACTCTTTTATTTCCCACTATTTACCCAGCATCTTATGTTGCAGTGGCTAGATACTTAACACATAGTTATTAAATGAAAAAAAGAAGCAGAATCTCAGAGAATTGATTTTGTTGAAGGAAATAATGATTTTTATTTTAAAAAAAGGAATTTCAAGTTAACTTAGTTTTGTGATTGCCTTTATGTGTGCTGTGGGGTAAGGGAGAGAGAGAAGATGAAAGGAGGTTTAATTTTGAAAATATCACATAAAACTATCAAATTTATCCTTTGTTCAAATTTGTAAGGTTTGAGAGACACTTACATATTGTTAGAAAATTATGAGGCAGTCCTTTTTGATGTGCAATATGAGATTTGGTCTCTTTTAGGGAAATAGTGAACTCAGATTTAATCTTAAATATTCATTAAATTTAGTGGCTTAAAATACTGGAGCGATGCCCAGATGGAAAATGGCAAGATATTTAAGTTTGATATAGCTCTCTAAATGTCCTCTGAGTACTTTTTAAAAAGTATTTTCATTAAAAATAATGAATTGTTTCACTCTATTAGTTTGAATGGATTCGAAAGTTAAAAAAATAAAATAAGGCAGATACACTAAGAAAATATCAAATGATTATAAAAAATTAGATATCTTCTTGAACTTATTTTTACTCTTGTGCAAATCACATTACATATCTATATAATAAACAATATACAGTATAATAAATTATTTTAAATGACACTAGATTATAAGATATGTATATACATATATATACATACACACACACATATATAGGCATGAAGAAACTTGATTTCCTATATATGTTGACCCATATGCAGGGCTGGTTTATCCATAGTCAGACAATCCTTTTTTGAAAATAAGCCAACTGGATATATACAAATTTGGAGAAGCACTTAAGTTATGCAAAACCATACGAATTATGGTCCCTGAATTTAGCTGAACAAAATATATAAATTACTACCAGAGTGGCAGGAATTCTGCTATCTTTCTCTGCCATTTTAATTCATAAGTCAAGTTGTGACCTTAATCGAATGTAATTTTAGAACTGGAAGGGGCTTTAGAAAGGTTCGAATGATTTGTTTATTTTGCTCTGCTGATAATTTCACATTTGCATCATAATTAGATTTCTCTAAGTTCACTGACATTTCAGTTAGCTTCAATGATCATTAAAGTTTTTTTTTTTTTTCTTTAATCTACATTTGGGTCATGCTCATAGGGCTGTTCATATGCAAAGAAACCCATCAGAAAATGCTGATTTCCACATTGGAATGTCATTCTACTTTGAGACACTGAGGTTGAAAAATAATTGTCATTTTTAACTAAACATTATGCAACTGATAACCGAAAGTGGTTATCACTGATAACTGAACATCAGGCATATTCATTTTTGGAAGACACTGAAACATATTTTCAGCTGTGTTATGCAATTCCTACTGAGTACCTTGTTGCTATTTGAGGAAAAGACAGTTTTAATTTACATCTCCTAATAATAAAATGCAGTTCTCAGTGTTAGCAATTGTTAGCTAGTGAAAACTCACTATTCTTTAATTTCCATGTAATATATATAGAAGCCACTGTTACTCAGGTGTTTAGATACCCCAGGTCGATAACCTGACCTGCTGGCAATTGTCTTGTATGTCTTGACCCACCTATGAAGCAAAAGTATAAAGCAAAAAGTGGAGGCACCTTTCAATTCCAATCTCTCTCTCTAACACCAAAGCATCCTCCTGTGGGTGTCACTGAGGCCCAAAAGATTCCCATGAAATATACTTTTAAGGTCACTGAATTTTTCCACCATATAACATTAAAGATGATACATTTCACTGGGGAAAGAGAAGTCAGAGCCATTCCATTTAAAAAGAAATCAAATCTCTTTTCAGAAATGTTACCTGCAGTTGAAATTGAGCAGGGACATTTTAAAATTTTAAATAGTGGCTGAAGCTTAGTATCATATGGAATTTTAAAATTAGTCACAGAATTAGCAAACCTGAGAATGTATGTTACGAAAATGTTTTAGTGGGCTGAATAAACTCTTAACTGTAGAGTGGAACATGTGGTTAGATAAACGGAAGTAGCTCAATTTCAGGCTTTCTTGGGAATCATCACAGCCTCACTATTACCTGGTTATCAATAATGATGTTAGATGGATGAATGAATGAATGAATACTTGAAGTCTTACCAGTTGTCCACATTGTTCTATATTTGTAATAAACCTCATATTTAAAACATTTACATTTAAAATTTTATACCCTATTCATTAAGCCTCTTATAAAATGTCACAATGAAACAATTCTACTTAAATAGTGATGACTACTACTGCTCCCTTGGAATACAACATCTTTTCTAACTCACATTTTTACAATGCTTTTCCATAGGAGAAGCATGTTTGACAAATTCACCAAGATGAAGCTCTAATGCTAATATTTACAAAATAAAAAACAGGTGCAAAGAAGATGTCTCCAACTTATTTAGCTTCCATTCTACAGTCCACAAAATAAAGTAATCATTGCCCCTGCATCAGGATTACACATGAATTCATCAGGATTTCTACATGGCATTCTAACATGTGATTTACCAAGAGACATACTGATATTGTCTTCATAGGACATAAAATAGAACAAATAATATTTTCCATTTTCATTATGCTTTCAGAAAATTCAATGGCAAAGAGCATTCCGGGAATCTGTTATGAGATGATAATAAAATTGTGTAATTAGTCAGTCTCCAGAGGCAGAGCTGTTCTGTAGAAGTCTTCTTGAGGTTTCCTAAGGGAGAAACTTTCTTCCCTCTGGGATTTTATTAGGACAAATCCAGAGTCTCAACCCAATAATCCAACAAGCAGATATAGCCACAGGGTACCAATCCATAACGTCATCCAGGACTCCATGATAATATTATCCAGAAACAAACATAACTCTCTATTATTTTCATACTTAAACTTATTTCCTATTAGTTTCTAACCATATATTCATCTAGCGTTTTGTTTCATGGTAAATTGGTAGTTTTCATGGGATTACAATGAAGGGATTATAAAGTGGTAGAGATTATTTGCCCAGCAGATGGTTTATATACATTTAAACAGATATGAATAAGATTTTACAAAAGAAAATACAAGCTCATTACCAGTACAAAGTATATTATTAATTTTTTTTTTTTTTTTTTGAGATGGAGTTTCACTCTTTCGCCCAGGCTGGAGCACAGTGGCGCGATCGTGGCTCACTGCAACCTCTGCCTTCCAGTTTCAAGAGATTCTCTTGCCTCAGCCTCCTGAGTAGCTAGGATTGCAGGTGCCCGCCACCACGCCCAGCTAATCTTTGTATTTTTAGTAGAGACAGGGTTTCACCATGTTGGTCAGGCTGGTCTCGAACTCCTGACCTCATGATCCACCCTCTTCGGCCTCCCAAAGTTCTGGGATTACAGGCGTGAGTTGATCAAATAATTTTAACATAAATAAAATATTTGGCCAAAGAACTAAACTTAAAGATAATTTTCCTGATTATAATTATAATTATTTAGACACGGCACACATATCCCTTAAAATAAAAATATCTAATTTGCTATTTTTCTTTTGTTTCTGACCTTTTCTTTTTTTTTTTTTTTTTTTTTTTGAGACGGAGTCTCGCTCTGTCACCCAGGCTGGAGTGCAGTGGCCGGATCTCAGCTCACTGCAAGCTCTGCCTCCCGGGTTCACGCCATTCTCCTGCCTCAGCCTCCCGAGTAGCTGGGACTACAGGCGCCTGCCACCTCGCCTGGCTAAGTTTTTGTATTTTTAGTAGAGACGGGGTTTCACTGTGTTAGCCAGGATGGTCTCGATCTCCTGACCTCGTGATCCGCCTGTCTCGGCCTCCCAAAGTGCTGGGATTACAGGCTTGAGCCACCGCGCCCGGCCTTAATTTGCTATTTTTCTATCTCACCTTCTTTTCTTTTCTGAAATTTACAATGTTCAAAATTGATTAGAAAGATCTTTCTAGACAAATCTTTCATACAAGAGCTACTGCCGACTTCATAGAAGGCATATTATCAATTAAGCAGTACTTTGCCATTTTATAATATACTCTTAAACAAACTTTAAAAATATTATTTATTTATATGAAAGAAAATTTGTTATATGGTTAAACCAGAGTTTAAAATTAAGTTTATGCTAGAGGGGTTAAAGAAAACTATATTATTCAATTTTTTAAAAATACATTCTAAAATTTCAAAGAAATACAAGCTTTCAACAGCCGCATTCTTCTTGTCCAAACATAAATGTGCATGCCATTTTTGTTCTGTCTTAAAAAAAACTACAGTCCTTCCAGATCTTCTACATCTCAATACATTTGTGTATTTTTTAAGAATAGATTATTGGTCCCCACCCCAAAGACACTAAATCAGAATAGGGTAAGGGAAGGATGCTGAAATTTACACAACAGTGGGCATACAAGGTGTTTCAATATACAACCCAAAATGTGAGAATGACTACTCACCTGAGAATTCAGGCTAAATAGTTAGAAGGCAGTCAGTGACTGAACTTTTA
The DNA here is from genome assembly GCF_003255815.1 of Theropithecus gelada. Classification (NCBI taxonomy): domain Eukaryota; kingdom Metazoa; phylum Chordata; class Mammalia; order Primates; family Cercopithecidae; genus Theropithecus; species Theropithecus gelada. Next base: position 20,704,809 of record NC_037672.1, read on the forward strand.
AATTACTGAGATTCTAATTCTAAAAACAAATGATTTTTAGGAATGCCTCTTAGTAAACTACAAAAAAAAAAAAAAAAAATTACCATCTATTTTTCCCATTCCTATACAAACACCCCTCCACAATGCAGCTTTGCAGCTCCTCCCATTAAGAGATAGAATGCATATCTATACCTCTGGGTATCCGTTTTTGGCCAGGTGACATATTTTTGCTAACATGACATTAGTGAATGCGACAGAACAGAGTGTGAATAAGAGCTCGTGCAATGGGGCTTGCTGCTTTTTGTGTTTCGCTACCATGTGAAGAAGCCTGGGCTAGCCTGCCAGTAAAACAACCACCTTTGCAAATTATCATAACAATGAGAAAAGCTCTGATCTAACCAACTTCATCTTGCTTCTAACCTCCAATCTGCTCCTGTTATTCCTGGATATAGGCCGAAATAATGTTGGGAGGAACTTGGTTTATAGTTTAATTTTGAAACGAAGATCGTAATAGCTATTTCCCGAAACAAATCCTCTTCTTGCCTGGGGACCAGGCTGCCTTTGTAGGACTAACAAATTAGCCACAAGGTTAGAAATTAGGGTTAAGGAGTCATGCAGCCAGTGGCTGCAAGATTCTGAACTTCCTAAATTGCTCCTAGGGATAAAATCACTATTGTTAAAACCTAAGATTGGTGCTGAAGGCATTTTTCAGAACCTGCAGTCTGATGCACCAGCTGCCACCACCCAGACCAGTAATCCAGCTCAGCTAATTCTGTGATCAGAATCAGAAGAGAAGACAGCAAGAAAAATCCACTTGGACCCCCTATGATTTCATTTCCAACCTGACCAATCAGCACTCCACACTCTCTGGCCTCGCACCGACCAAATTATCATTTAAAAACTTCTGTCTCTGAATTTTCAGAGAGTCTTATTTGAGTAATAAAACTCTGGCCTCCTGTTCAGCCAGCTCTGCTTGAATTAAACTATTTTTCTATTGCAATTCCCCTGTCTTGATAGATGGGCTCTATCTGGGCAGCAATCAAGAAGAACCTGTTGGGCTGTTACACCAGATGCTAGAGACACAGGGCCCAGTTGCCTCCATCACTCAATCAACAGCAAGATGTGTGTGAGAGAGGCCATGCTGTCCCTATCCAATCTACTAGCTGACTGCTAGTGAGTCCCAGAGACAAAAATAGCCAACCCATAGTATTGCAATAAGGCATGTTGCATAAACCACTAGTATTATAGGTGTTTTGTTTTGTAGCAAAAGCTAAATGATACACCACTTTTACAAAAAAAGCAAATAGAAGACGATGTTTCTGATGTTAATTTTGGTAGTGCTCAAGCTTTACCACATTCTGGAATTATTTCACATGTTTTCAGGACTTGACGTAAGTGGTAAACATATCTGTACAGAATTAGATGAATTCAAGAAATTTAAACATACTTTTTATCAAGTGCCACCGAGAGAGGTGACCAATTCAGGAAGAAAAAAATATATATATAATGAACAAAATACTCTGTAGAAATAAACATGAAAAAAACAAAAACAAAAACAAAAAACCCACAACTGGAAAAACCAGCTCTGATATTTATTTTTGGCTTTTACAAAGGAAATTCACTTGCATTACTGAAAATTTAAGTTTACCATGGTAACTACTTCCTCACACATCATTTTTATTCCCAACAAAGGTATTTGTAGATGATGATATGAACTCTATTGAATAGGAAAGTTCTCATCATCATGCTTGTGTAAGACATATTAAAAGTCAGATTATCAGGCTGCTTGCATATAAAGATTTTATTACACTCAAAGGATAATTAGAATGGTTTCCACAAGATTGAAGGTAATGACATGAAGCATGTGAAGATGCTTTAAAAGCTTTCAAGGGCTAAAAAACATTGCACATTATTACAGCAACAAAAATATTACTTTGAAGGAGACTTCCATTATTTAGTTTTATTCACTGATTTATTTAACATAAGAGCATTGTTCTGTGCCTGGCTCACGGTTACCTACTAGGTATACTGAAGTTATTACTAAGGTAGACAATTCCCTGCTCTCATGGAAACCATATTTTGGCAGGAAAAACAAGATAGTTTCAGGTGTTTATAAGTTCTGTGAATAAAACAAAACAGGAAAATGTGAAAGAGGATGGCAGATAATTTAGAATGGAGAATCAAGGACTCCTTAGGGAGATGATATTTAAGATGGGACCTGAATAAAAAGATAGAGTCAGTCATGCAAATTTTAAAGAGCTGAGTATTTCACTAAGAGAGGACAGCAAGCTCAAAGAACCTAAAGTGCAAATGGAAGTGGCCTTTTCAGTGTCCAGGAAAAGACCAACATGGCTGATACTCAGTGAGCCAAAAAAGAAATGCTAAGGGATAAGGTTAGAAAGACATGCAGTGGGCAGAGTATGTAGCATTTCATAAGCCATGCAGAGTCATTTGGATCTTATCCTAAATGTCTGTGTATGAAATCTACATAAGTCATTTTTGACAGATACGTGGGGATTTTGCCTGCCTACTCAACTTTGGTAATCCACCATAAGAATATAGGAAGCATGGAATGTTAACTGAAGCAATACAATAATTTCTAAACTGACTACTAAATGAGTAAGACTCCGGAAATATTTTGAAAGGCAGAATATTTCCACAAAAGATTCAGTTTTAAAACCCTTTAAATATTTCCTATACTTTTCCCACCCAGATATCTTGATCTTACCTTATTTGTGTATCACTAAAACAGTAACAGCAATTAAAAAATACAGAACTAGTCAACAAAGTGCTTTTTAAAGAACTTAAATCTAGGATAAAAGCTATAAGACTTAATCAAAAATTTTTAAATGATCACTGAAATAGGATTGTTTTAGTAAACTGGTGTTGATTAAAGCTATGATCATGTATGAAAAAAAAAAAGACAAACAAAAATTTGCAAGTAATTCAGAAGTCCAATTACTCTACTAAAACCCAAATAATAGCAAGTTGGAGAAAAGTCTGTGCTATAAACAGCAAAATATATTTTATTCCCTCTATAAATTAACTATAAATTTGATCATCTACATATGCAAACTGAATGAACAAGTAGAAAAGGTCATGTTTTAGCTGAAAAGGGTTGAAAAGTTGAGATTTCAGGTAAATACTGAAAACCTAAAAAGAATGGCAGAAGGGAGCTTGAAAAACTTTTCTGAGGCTGTTTCCACAACAGGAGTTTTAAAAATACACACAGTTGAATCATACAGAAAATAGTCATGCAAACAAATCTGAATAAATGATGTGTAGTGTTACTGCTTCTTTACATATAATATTTTGGTAATATAGTAGATCCCCCCTAAAAGTAAACCTAACACTGTATCTTAAATAATAATACAATTGGCTGAATACATAATGTGAACAAGCAATAAATTCTAAGAACACAAAATAAATTCCACCTGTGTTCAAATATTTCACTCAAAATAGGTGCTCAGTTATAAAAATCCACAGTGTATGGTTGGTTTTATTCAACCATAAAATCTACAATATACTATAAAAGAAAATGGTTACAGTTTGTGTATCTCAAATGCCTCCTTAGTAAAAATTCATAAAACTGCAACCTAGGAGACTTAACAACAGAGTAAAATCAATGGAGTAAAAAATACTTCTTGAGAAATTTCAATGCTTTGCAGTATGGAAGAAACAGTCCTAAGGTTTAACAAAATACTTTTCAAAATTTCTAATGTACTGATCTGTTGAAACAAAAAGGAAGAATTTCAGAAAGGCCAAAAACAAAGTGAAAGCAGAAACTAGTAGATAATCAAGCATCAAGTTTGGTTACATATTCAAGGTCTCTGCCAAATTCTGAAAACTATGAGATTCTTTTGTGAAAGATGTACAGAACACAAAGGACAGAAACCCCTACATAGATAACAGAACCACAAAAGAAATAATCTTGCCACAAAAAATAAGATAACAAGCAATTTGCTGGTTTTGAATTTGGCACTTGGTTAAGAAAAAATGAATACACTTTCCTAAGAATCCCTAACCACAAGCTGAACCTCCTACGAATTTACAATCTAAATTTACACTACTGTGTCATACAAAATAGCAAGCTAAGAATTTCATTTAACATTTTCCAGGTGTGGTGGTACTCCCTGATGTCTGAAATAACAAAAGAAACCTTTCTCTAGAGTCAAATTATTTCAACCTAAGGCTGAAATAATTCTCATATACAAAATTTTGGGTAAAGTGAGCAGCTCTAACTTATAAATAGGAAAAAAGGCACCATTAATGAGAGTCATGTAAAAACAAACAAACAAAAAAAAACAGCCTGTAGAAACAAGACCACAAATACTTTACTTCTTAGAATTATCTCCATTGGATGCTGAATACATGTATTAATAGTATGAGAAAATAAAGTAAAAATTAAAAATACAAATTAGGAATAAAAGACTATAAAAGTTGGTATGTATATTTTAAAAAATCTAATAGAATTTTTAAAATAATATAATATATAACAATTGAAATTAATACTCAATAACATGATTAAACAGATTAGACACAGAATATTAGAACTGGTAAACTGGGAAGCAGATTTAAATAAGTCATCTTAATTGAAGGACAGAAAAACAAAGAGAGGGAATATGAAAAACTTAAGATACTCTGAAGGTAGTGTAAGAAGGTCTAATAACAACGTAACTGAATTTTAGATGAAGACAATAGGAGAGAATGGAGAAGCAACAATATTCAAAGATATAATAACAAGACTTTTCAAAACTGTTGAAAGACATAAACTTTAAAATCTAGAAAGGAACATAAATTGAAAACAATGTAAATAAAAATAAATCCATTCCTGGACATATGACAGTAAACCTAAAAAATGCCAGACCATAACAAGATTTTAAAGCAGAATAAAAAACAAAAAGAAAAGAAAGAACAGACCACTTAGGGACTAACAGTGATTAAAATGATGACTGACTTCTAAATAATAGAAAGGCACCATGAAATCATGTCTCCGAGGGCTGAGAAGAGAAAAATGTATATCAAACTAGAAGTATCTACTCAATTTTATTGTTGAATACCAAAAAGAAATCAATAAAATTTCTGACAAATGCCCAAGTAGAGTTTACCACAAACACACACTATCTAAATTAATAACAAATATTTTTAAGGCTGAAGGAAATGTTGCCCAATGAGAGCTTTGCAATGCAATAAGAAACCGAGATAAACACACTGCTTAATATTTTGGTAACTCTGCAAAAATACATATAGGAGAAAAGCAATACGGGATGGAAATGCAGATGCTTTTCAACATATGATGAGGTTGTATCCCAATATATCCATCATAAATTTAAAATATTGTAAGTAAAAAAATAAATAAATAAATGCTGGCAACACAGCAGACAGTCCCCAACTTACAATAGCTGGACTTGCCATTTTTTTACTTTACAATGGTGCAAAAGCAATCTTTGGGTGTGGATCGGTTACTGGTTTCAATAGAAACCATAACCCCATCACAAGACAGGAAACTCCTCAATTTATGATAGGGTTACATCTTGATAACCATCGTAAAGTAAAAAAATCATATGTCAAACCATTGTATGTCAGAAACCATCTGTAGAGAGAAAACAGCAATGACACTGAAAGGGGGTGTTGGTCATTCAAACATTCTTAAATCCTTGTATAGCTTGAAAAGATGGGTACACATATCTATCAATCAGATTTCATAAGTAATAAATAGTAAGGTATAAGGGTAACTACTAGAAGAATAGAAATTGAGTGCAGATTTTCCAAAAAAGTAGGGGAAAAAATGGAATATCAAAAGAAAAACCTAAAGAACAGCAAGAATGAGTTTTAAAGAATAGAATACAAGGACTAAGAAAAAGCACAATAATATAGAAAAAAAATTCAAATTAAATTGTCCTCAGCTTAAAATAGCCTGCTACAAAATATTGTATATAAGCTTCATAGTTCCACAAAGCAAAAACCTATAGTAGTCATAAAAAAGAAAAACTATGCAATCAAAGCATACCAATAAAAATTAACCTAATAGCAGAGAAAGAAAGAAAAAGAGGAAGGAACAAAAGATCTATAAAACAACCAGAAAAAAATTGTTTTAAATGACAGTAGTAAGTTTTTATCTATCAATAATTATTTTGAATTTAAATGGATTAAATTATCCAATCAAACGCACAGACTAGCTGAAGGAATAACCCAAAACTTAAGTACATGTAGCCTACCAGAGATTCGCTTCTTCTTGGCGGAAACACAGGATAAATTAAAGATGGAAAAGTATTTTCCACAAATATAAATAAAAAGACAGCATAGAGAGCTAAATCTATACCAGATAAAATAGACTTTAAGTCGAAAACTGTAAAAAGAAAAAAAAGGCTATTCTAGTATAAAAATGGCTCAATTCATCAGGAGAATATAATAATTATAAAGATATATATGTACCCAAAATAAAACCATCTAAACCTATAAAGCAAATATTAACAGATTTGAAGGAAATTAGATTTTAACACAATCATAGTAGGAAACTGGCCAGGAGTGGTGGCTCATGCCTGCAATCCAAGCACTTTGGGAGGCCAAGGTGGGCTGGATCACTTGAGGTCATAAGTTCAAGACCAGCCTGGCCAACACAATGAAACCCCATTTCTACTACAAACAATACAAAAATTAGCTGGGTGCCACAGTGCTGTAATCCCAGCTACTCAGGAAGCTGAGGCAGGAGAACTGCTTAAACCTGGAAGCCAGAGGTTACAGTGAACCAAGATCATGCCACTACACTCCAGCCTGGATGAGAGAGCAAGACTCAGTCTCAAACAAACAAACAAATAATAAGACTAGTAGGAAACTTCAATACACATTTTCAGCAATGGACAGATCATCCAGACAGAAAATCAATAATAAAACATCCAAATTAAAGTATATGTTAGGCCAAATGGATAGAAAAGGCATACATAGAACGTTCCACCCAACTGCAGCAGAATACACATTTTTCTCAAGAATTTAATGAAATATTCTGCTGGACAGTTCATATATTAGGTCCCCAAACAAGTCTTAAGAGATGTTCAAAGTTTAAAATCATTTCAAGTTCTTTTCCTAACCACAGTGGTATGACTAGAAATCAGTAACAGGAGAATTCTGGAAAATTCTGGAAAATTCACAAGTATGTGGAAATTAAACAACATGCTCCCGAACAAGCAGTGGGTCAAATAGAAAACTAAAAGGCAAATTTTAAAATATCTTGAGACTTACAAAAAATGGAAACACAACAGACAAAAACTTCTGGGATGCTGCAAAAGCAGTTCTGAAAGGGATGTTTATAGCAATAATGGCTGACATCAAAGAAGAAGAAAGATCTCAAATAACCTGACATCACACCTAAAGAATTCAGGGGAAAAAAATCAAACTAACCCCAAAGTTAAGGAAGGAAGGAAACAAAGGTCAGAGAAAAAATACGTGACATAGAGACTAGGAAATTAATAGAGAAGATTAAATAAACCAATAATTGGTTTTTTGAAAAGATAAACAAAACAGACATTTAGCCAGATTAACAAAGAAAAAAGAAGACTCAAATAAAATCAAAAGTGACAGAGGAATCACACATAACAACTGATACCACAGAAATACAAAGGATCATAGCGTCTACTATGAACAATTATACACTAACAAATTGAATAACTAAGAAGAAACAAATTCCTAGCAGCATACATGTCCCAAGACAAAATGATGAAGAAAGAGAAAATCTGAGCAGACCAATAATAAGTAGATTGAATCAGCAATCAAACATTTTTCATCAAAAACAAAACAAAACAAAAAAAAGCTCAGGACCTGATGGTTTCATTGGTTAATTCTACCAAACATTTAAAGAATTAACACTGGATCCACTTAAAGTCTTCTAAAACACTGAGTTGGCGAGAACACTTCCAAACTCATTTTATAGAGCCATCACTACCCAGATATGACAACCAGACAAGGATACTGCAAGAAAAGAAAATTACAAACCAATATCCAATATCTTGGATGAACATAGATACAAAAATCCTTAACAAATACTAGCAAACCAAATTCAATGGCACATTACAAAGATCATATTCCACAAATCCCTGATGAACCTATATGCAAAAATCCTTAACAAATACTAGCAAAACAAATCCAACAGCACATTAAAACAGCACATATATCACAATCAAGTAAAATTTATCCCTTGCATGCAACAATGGCTCAACATACACAGATCAATAAATGTGATATACAACATTAACAACCCGAAAGACCAAAATCATATAATTCTTTCATATATGCAAAAATGAAGCATTTGACAAAATTCAATATCCTTTCATGGTAAAAACGCTCAACAAATTAGGTGTAGATGATAATAAAGACCTTAAATGACAAACATACAGCTAATATTATACTCAACAGTGAAAAGCTGAGAGCTTATCCTTCAGGAACAAGAGAAAGATGCCCACTCTTGCTGCTTCTATTCTATTTTTATAAGGGTGTGCTATTTAGCGTATTGTGGCTCTGACATAAGGATGGACAGAATGGCAATGCCAGATACAGACTCAGTACTATATGGAAAGATGGTGAGCTCTGTCAATTAGAGGGAAAAAATGGTCCTGGGACAACTAATTACCCATGCAAGCAAATCATCAATTTGAAACCCACTCTCAATCCCAAACAATTCCAGATGAATTAAATTCTTAAATGTGAAAAAGCAAAATTTTAAAACTTTCAGGAAAAAAGTTTCACCCTACTTTACAGTAGGGTAAGATTATTTTTAAAAACAAGACACAAAACGTAAACTATGAAAGATGATAATAAATTCTACTACATACCAGTTTAAAGAGTGAAAAGACAAACCAGAGATGACAGAAGGCTATTTACACTAATAAATGACTATTTGCAAACTCCCATGACTAAAAAGTGAAAGACAAATAACATAATAGGAAATTTTAAATTGTCTATAAAAAAATAAAAAGGTGACCAACCTCATTAGTAATTTGGTAAATGCAATTAATTATTAAATACCATTATATATAACTACTAGCTTCTAAAAAAATTTAAAACCATCCAATACTAACTATGGATGACCCTGTGAATCAATCCAAGCTCTCAATAATTATTAGTAAAGTAATTATTAGGAGGGTGGAAAATGGTGCACCAACTTCGGAAAAGTTTTGCCAAATGTTTTCTTACTTTTTTTGTTAGGTTTTTTGTTGTTGTTGTTTTTAACTAACAATCTTACTTGTATATGTTTCCTACATTTACAAATTAAATTATAGGTATTTTCATAATAGTCCAGAATTCCTTTCTGAAGAAGCCTTCATGTATCAGGGGCCATGCATGAGAATGATTTCTACTGTTTATAAAGACTAGAAGCAAACAAATACCAATCAAAGACAGAATAGATAAATCAAATGAGGTGTATTCGATTCAATACAGTTTAACACTGAAAATGAATAAGCCACAGGAAATAGCTTCAGCAAGAACAGACATCAAAAACACAATATTTAGCAAATAAAAGTAACAAAGAATACGTTCAGTATGACTCAATTGTACATAATTCAACTATAAGCAAAACTAAAAATATATGGCTTATGGGTACCAACACAGGTGGTAAAACGCTAAGAAAAAAAACAGGGCAAAACTAAGCCAAAATTCAGGATGGTAGGAACGTTTTTGGGTGGACTGGTTGTGAGGCTGGCAAGAAGCACACCACCCCTAAATTACCTGTAATGTTTTATTTTTTGAGCTGGGAAGTGGGTGCACTGTTTTCACTTAAGTTCTTAAGTTTAAGTGGTAGATCATTTGTGTCTTACATATTCCATAACAAATTTTTTTAAATTACAAAGAGAAATAAACAAGAAGGACTCAGCTGCACTTCTTGATGACATGCCCTTTCTTTAGACACCCTGGGAAAACTCAATTATTGTACATCAACAGCTTTTGCCTGAAAGTAGAAAGCCTAGAAAGGAGATAATTGCCTCTCCACTATCTGTGATTGGGAAACTATAGCCCGCTGGGAAAAGCCAGGTGTGCAGTGATGCCAAGAGATGTCCTATTTTTTTCCCAAGTTTTAACACAAGAGAATGGTGTTTATACTCCCTTCGATTTATTCTACTTCAATGTACATTTTCCAGAAAAAAAAAAAAATTGAAAAAAAATCACAAAACATGGCTGTTGGAAAATTTACAGTTAACTAGTTCTCTAATATGATGATGTTTTAACGTGGTATCTTACTTCACACTGTAAAAGGTGATGGTCTCTAAAGGACAGGGGAGTGTTGTTATGGGAAGGAAGAATGGAAAATCCCTTGTCGCTATTTTCTAAAAGCAAAGGAGCCTCCTCCCAGAAGAGCCTAGCAAATGTCTCCTGGGTTTCAACTAGTTCCAGGGCCCTGAAACCAGGATTGTGGTCAGATAACTGGGATATATTAACGGGCTTAAGCTAGGAGCCGGATGGATTTGTCTTTTCTCAAAGTGCAGAGGTATTAATATGTTGGTGAAGTTGTGGAAGCTCAAATAAGTTGGGATAATATTTTTTCTTTTTTTCTTTTTTTTTTTTTTTGAGATGGAGTCTTGCTCTGTCGCCCAGGCTGGAGTGCAGTGGCACGATCTCGGCTCACTACAAGCTCCGCCTCCCGGGTTCACGCCCTTCTCCTGCCTCAGCCTCCCGAGTAGCTGGGACTACAGGCGCCCGCCACCATGCCTGGCTAACGGCTAATTTTTTGTATTTTTAGTAGAGATGAGGTTTCACCGTGTTAGCCAGGATGGTCTCGACCTGCTGACCTGGTGATCCACCTGCCTCCCAAAGTGCTGGGATTACAGGCGTGAGCCACCGCGCCCAGCCAAGCTGGGATAAAATTTTCAAAAGAAAGAGACATGGCCAGGCGCAGTGGCTCACGCCTGTAATCCCAGCACTTTGCGGAGCCAAGGCGGGTGGATCACCTGAGGTCAGGAGTTCGAGGCCATCCTGGCCAACATGGTGAAACCCCGTCTCTACTAAAATTACAAAAATTTAGCTGGGCATGGTGGTGGGCGCCTGTAATCCCAGCTACTCGCAAGGCTGAGGCAGGAGAATCACTTGAACCCGGAGGCAGAGGTCGCAGTGAGCTGAGATCGTACCATTGCACTCCAGGCTGGGCAACAAGAGTGAAACTCCATCAAAAAAAAAAAAAAAAAAAAAAAAAAAAAAGAAGAAGAAGAAGAAAAAGAAAGAAAAGAAAAGAAAGAGGCAGATAGATAGAACAGAAAAAAAAAATTGACAACTACTCATTTTTAGGGTTTCCATAGGCTGTTTCTTTCTCCCCCATGCCTCTCAGAGATAATGAAATAATTTCATTATTATAAGTCCATAGAAGTTGCTCAAAATGAGTTAGCTTCCAAAATTTAAATTCATTTAATTAAGATGGCTAAAAGATAGAAAAAAAATTTTATAAATTGGAGTTTGGGATCCTGAATAATCCAAGCTGATTATCTGCCATTGCTAGTGAAAAGGCTTTTCTTAGAAATTCCATCAACATTTCTACTAAAATAATGTCTTAAATTATTTTGGGCAGCACTGGGCCAATTATCTCCAGGCACGATTTTTGCCCTATGCCTGTCATTTTGTAGAATTACATTACATTTTGTTTAAAAATATTCCATAAATAATGAATTATTACAAAAATAATTTATTACTTAAAAGCTATAAAATATTAAATATAAAACTTAAGGAAAAAGAAGTAATTCCTAATTCACATTCCTTACACTAAATAATAAGGCCTGCATCTTCTGTTATATTACGGAAAAGAAAATATTTCACTTGATTATTGCCTTTCAGGCTCCAAAGGGCAGAAAGAAGAATGACAACTCTTTAATCTTCAACCCTCCTTGACTAGCAATAACTAACAGGAACCCCCTGAAAGTGACATGAAAAAAAGTCAGGAGAGCAGAGTGCCAGAACTTCTGCCAAGCTAATTATTCTCATGGTATTGAAAAATCGCTCTCACTCTTGTGCTGTACAAGTGGGACGATTGCAACGGACAATTCCTAACGCTCTCCGTGGACTGGCAGCTCACATGGGGCTTTATTACTCCCCACGTGGACAATAATGAGAGGGCGTGGTCTCATGGAGAACCTTTCCACCCCAGCCACGGAAGAACGAAATAACTTCCTTAGTGAATTTCTTCTATATATTCTTGTTACCTGCTGGTCTACCATCATTTTATATCTACGGATACATTAATGCTATCACCACAAAAGACTTTTATGAATTCATATTGGGCTATATATTAACAATGATATCACTTAGAAAGATAGTACAGCCATCAGCACTATGTTCTGTGCTGAATTTCCCACCATTTCTCTTTCACCAGTCTAAAGAAGTATACACTTGTATCTATAGGGAGGTACAAACAGTTTGGGGCTACAGATCCTTAGAAAAGACAAACAGAAAAACACATCTGTACTTTCTCACGGGACTACAAAATTTTCTGCGCATATATTTGATCAATCAAAGTAATGAACTAAATTTTTTCTCTTGAATATCTCATTTCCCTATTACTCATAATAGCCACATGGTATTTACTGTTGCATATGATTTTCTATGAATGTCCTTTACTCAAATAGTTCAGTTACTTAAAATATAGTAAGCAAGAGAAAAAAGTTATTTGTGAGGGCACAATTGTGTTTTCTGAATTACATTAAAATAATCATTTAGAAGGAAATATGCCTCTAGCAAGTTTGATCAAGATAAAGACAAAATGCTCTATTTCACTGAAATTTATATTCTCTCAACACTGAATTTTATTATATTTAAAAGTTTTTCAGCATATATAAGAGGATAGAAATCCTAGTATCTATATTCACAAATAAAATGTAATTGAATAAGTAATAAATCAAAATTAAACTTTTAATAAATAGTATTATATTCCATTAGAATTTGCAAGGTATTATCTCAATTTAACAATGATTTATTTGTATTAAAGTTCACGTGATGCAAACATAAGTCAGATTATAGAAATCTGAAGTTAGATGTCGCTAAGTCTTCCAGAGAAACTTTAAAACAATGCCAAGTATTTGAAAAATATTTTGTAATATATGTCAGGTGATACACTCCCCTATCTTTCCTATAAAAGAATGAAGAAGACCAGCTGCAGTGGCTGACGTCTGTAATCCCAGCACTTTGGGAGGCCAAGGTGGGTGGATCATCTGAGGTAAGGAGTTCGAGACCAGCCTGACCAACATGGAGAAATCCCGTCTCGATTAAAAATGCAAAATTAGCCAAGTGTAGTGGTGCATGTCTGTAATCCCAGCTACTTGGGAGGCTGAGGCAGGAGAATCACTTGAACCTGGGAGGCAGAGGAGGTTGTGGTGAGCCAAGATCATGCCATTGCACTCTAGCCTGGGCAACAAGAGCAAAACTCCATCTCTAAAAAAAAGAGAAGAAATAGCATGCTTTTCTATAAGTACGTTCTCTTTTTTTGAAGAATGTGGACCAATGCTGAAAATGGAATCAAGTTTGAGACAAGAATCATAGCCAGAGGACAAAATGCTGGTGTATGGGTTATTATGCAAGTAAGATGCCTTGGATCTCCATCTCACGTAAGGTGGAAACTCCCCCTCCCCACCCTACATCTTATCACTCTCATAAATTTCAGGATAGTTGATAGTTTCCTAATCAAGAGCTTACTTACCAAATATACTTCATGGCTTTTGTAGAAGCTTCTTCTGTTACGACAATTCCTCACTACACATTGGTTCTTTACAGTTACAAAGTACCGTGAAGGTAAGTTCATCATGCACAGCAGTTGTGTAGGGCACATTTGGGACAATGGAGATGGGTTAGGGCATGGCAAGCACAGGCAACAACTTGAAAGAAGATATTAGATAAAACTGTGCTGAAACTCCATCAACCATCCCCGGCATGAAGACTGCCATTCCGGTGATCGCCCTCCTTAGAGCCTATACATTCTACCACACTAGTGAGTCTCCTCTGTAGTCTGTAGTCTTCCACTGTAGACGACGTTGCACAAGTTACTCTCTGAATTTTAAATGCCTTTTATTTTATGTGCAGAACAGCTGTTTCTCTTCTGTTGTGCCCTGCTCTTACTAAATAGGCATTTTGAGGAAGAGGCAATGTTGAAAGAAGTTAAATAGGGTTGAAAACTCATATTTCAAACCAAAGTGGCTCAGGATGGTGCACATCTGTGTTTTCTTCTGACCAACTTACATCCCTCTTTTTCCAATAATGGCACCCCAATTTTGCTTTGAGAAGGTATCCCTGCCCCTTGAATAATATGTTGGTGGGGTTGTTAAAGAGTTTTTCTTTCCCAAACCAAGAAATGAGCAAGGCTTTGAAACTATATTCTCTTAATACTTTTTCACTAAAACTTGAGTCTTGAACAGAGTGAAACAAATACATAAAATGCCCAGAATTCATCACCTTAATGGCATCTTGAAGACACTATGTATTAATTTGTTATAGCCAAATCTGCATAAAGGCTCTGGTTTACTTGAAAGTCAATGTCTCAGAATTTTCTTCAGTGCTGTGAGCTATCCTGTCTCATCAATAAATTTCTTTATTGATTATGTCATGCATCACCAGTTTCTATTGCTGACAACCAAATTAAACTAACTTATATCATGGGGATATTTTCCTAACAGAGCTCCATCTGCTTTGAAATTAATGGTTGCTACTGAGCATGTGAAAGAAACCATTATAAATTGCTTTTTATGTGTCTTCCTAATGTTTGTTTCATAAAATTTATTTTTAAAATAACTATAAAATTATTTTTTCCTGCTGAAGCTATCCTTGGAAACTTTTAGGGAGAACTCTGAGGCATGTTATTTCTTAGAATTCTCATAATGCTTATGAACTAAGGCAGAGATCATCAACATTCTTAACATCAGAACATGCTACCATTTTGCTTTCTCAGGTCATTGCATTTGAAAAGGTCCATACAGATCATTTAATCCAAACTCAGCAGCCCAAAAGGAATTCTTTCCATATTATACCTAACAGATGGTTAACTGGTCTCTTTTTAAACACTTGTTAGCAGGAAACTATTAGTTTATTTGACCAATCCATCACAATTTTATAAGATTTTATCATGAGAATGTTCTTCCTTGTGTTGAAAAAGAATGTGATTTCCAGCCTTATTCTTTCTCCCAATGCCTCTTTTCCTCTTCATATGCATCCAGGAACTTCTGCCTATAAATTTTATTTCTGCATAAGTGATCACTGGCATCTGGCTACCCTTCAAAGATTTTAAGATGACTGTCCAATTTCATGGAACATATCCCTGTTCTCCTAAAAGTATTCCAAGCAAATCATTTGAACCATACGAAATCTATAGGTCAAAAGCTATAGGTTGTTTTGAAATTTTCTGAAGGGTTCTTAAAGTGATTGGAGATATACAGGGTGTCAGAAAACCTAAATGATTTTTTTTTTAAATTAGCTCCGAAATAAACAACGAGTAAGGATTCGTTGTTTGTAAAATATTGTGGTGGTTCCCTTGAAACAATCATTTCCTAAGAGTCAGTGCACTTAAGATTATCTAAAAACAAGTTATAACTTCAGGCTCTCAAAAAACGTTGCTACTTTTGTGCAGCACCTGGTTAAAAGTGGTATCCTTCAGCAGCAAAATCTATGCTGAAGACCACTGGAAACTCTCCTCCTTTTTAGGAACCCCTCTCTCAGAAATTGATGGCAATCACAAGAAACCACACACCTTGGCAGAATCTGTAAGTGCCGAAAGAGTAAAACGCTTTGAACATTTGCCGGAATTTATTATTCATGAATAAAATACATTATTTGCTAATTCATGCCCCAAAATAATTATCCATATCTTGAAAATTTTCAGAGTAATAACCATACCATGCAGAAAGTTGACTCAGAGTTCAGTAAGATTTTTTAAATGCCTACCATATATGTCTCTGATAAGAGGCTCCTCATACCTTATTACTAATTTGACCTACATTTTATATACAAATACTTTTACACTAGATTTTTAGAGCTCCAATGAGATGCTTTTGCTTTTTTTAAACAGTCTATGTTGCCATTTCAAATTGGCACATTTTTCACCTAATACAGATTCCTAGCAAGTAATATTTGTCTCTGAATAGAAGTCATTACTTCAAATATTACTCTCTCCTATATTAACAGTACTCAATGATGTACAAATGCTTTTTATGTACAAATACTTTGACACTAGGTTTTATGTACATACTATATTTTATGTGCAAATACTTTTACACATTTTATGTACAAATATTTTAACATTAAATTTTTAGAGGTCTGTGGAGATACTTTTGCTTTTTCTAAATATTGTATGTTGCCATTTCAATCTGGCATATATTTTCACCTAATACAGATTTTTAAGAAGTAATAGTCTTCTAAATTGTCTCTGATAGTTGTTACTTCAAATACTGCTTTCTTTCATATTGAGGTAACATTATTACAACGATTATTAATGTAGGGCTAAGAGTAAAACAGCTTGGGTTTTCCTCTAGGCTCTGCCATTTCTATTCCTTTCTGTACCTTAATTTCCTCATCTGTAAAGAGCCATTCTACCAACCTCACTGGGATGTTGTGAGATTTAGAGTTAATTCCTTGTAAAGTACGTAGAACAGTATCTGGCAAATAATAAGTGCTCAATAAAAATTAGTGTTTCATACCCATATTTCAGAATTAAAACTTTATCATCAGAAAATAAATGTTTTGCTTTATATTATTTTAAAGTAGATGTTACTCAAATCCTCTTAAAGAAGGGTAAAAGCCCCAAATTTGTACAAAATATGTGATTCATCCTGTAAATTAGCATCTTCTGAAAACTAAATTATCACTTATTAAAAGCTATTGTTATTTATTGGGAGAATGTACAAAATAAAACTCAACTACCAATAATAGCTTCCACTTCTTGAACACCTTTTATATTATGAGGACTTTGTCAAGGATCTTATATTTTATCTTGATTAATCTTTCCATTAGCATTATACAACTGATGTTTTCATTTCCATTTTGCAGATGAGGAAAGCAAGGGTTAGATAATACAGTTTGATGGGGTTTAAGACATGTTCCCTCCAAAATATCACACCTTGACACTGGAGACTATAGCAGAAGCAGGAAAGTCATTCTCATATTCCCCTAAAATTTGGTCCTAAAATCCAGGAAGGATTTTTCTGACCTTCCCTTGAAGCAGGTCCTAAGACCCTCATTCCAGAGGTGCCTTCCATATTCCCAGAAGAAAGGAAAATCCTATCTCTGAAGAAACAGGATGCAGAAGAGAATCTGGACCAACTGGCCCTGCTAAGTTCTCCTCAGTTTATTTCCATTAGATCACACTCCATTTTTCCAATCACACTCCATGGCTACCCACCTCTTCATCAAACCTAGCATATAAACTCAACTTGACATGACTACTAGAAATAGTCAGAAAGAGAAAGAAAGATTATGACAATTACAATTGCAATTAATATGACAATATGAGGTCTTCAATGAACAGGCAGGGTAGTCTCAAACTCCTCAGTAAGTTTTATATTTTACTTATTACTCTCATGAAAATGAATGAACAACACATAACACAGCACAGTACCTGTGCACAAACATTCAAGAGGTGCCCAGATAGACTAACAGGATCTTTCAATGCATTCAATTCCAACATTTGCTAATTGCCCCTAAGCATAGTATCTACAAGGAATAGTCAGATAATAAATGATTTCTTACCACAGAGAGCTTACAATGCATTCACTCACTCACTCTACACATATTTAAATCCTTACATGTTGAAGGTAATGGGAACCAAACATGAATGAGTCAAGAATCACGCATTGAAGAAACTCACAGTATTTCAGAAGAATTTAGGACACATATGCACAAGCAATTAGAATAGAAAATAGAAAAAGTATTTCCTAAGAACACAGAGGAAACAGTGTTTGAGAGATTAAAGATGGGTACATGAAAAAGTTGATTATCATTCTTCAGCCTGCACACTGAGATATACATTTTGCATATAGTACATGCTTCAATTGTTTTTAAATAAATATAATACACGGGTAGAATTTATAAATGTAGAGATAAGAAAAAAAGCTGGTTGGTAATTATAAACAGACAAACAGCATAAGCACAACAATCTGACAGTGAACTCCAAAATATGGAATTACTTGGCCCTTTTTTAGTACTTTTTTCTTTGCCTCTCCTATGTCCACACCATTCTAACTGTAATTTCTAGATTGCAGTACAATGGCGAACGGGGATCATAATCTTTCTGCTAGCTGACCTGCATTTTTTGAATCCTGCTTCCCTTTCCAAGTCCATTGATGAGGTGAATGAAGTCCAAGAATGGCTACGTTTTCAGAATTAACACGGGTATTTTAAGAAAACCTCATTTCAAAACCCAAATGTGTCCCTGCTTTATCTTTATGAGACTACATATTTCAATAGGATATAGTGTTCATGAAGTCATTCTATTATTAAATACATGTGTTCTGTGTTATGCTGAAATTGATAACCCACTACATCACCTCCCAAAGAAGCTTGTGTAAACTTGTCACAAAAAAAAGAAGTTCTAAAACTGCACTGCATATTTGGATGCAATTTTGGTTTATCATTTTAATTCAGGAAGCAATATCGAGACAATGGGAAGGATGTTTAAAACCTACCCACATATACTCACTTATTTGTCACTTTGTTTGTTTGTTTCTAGGCACTAACTCTGCTTCCTTACAACATTTCAAGTACCTCCCAATACCATTGCTCTATTATACAAATAGAGGATTGGTAAATTGCTTCTGTAAAGGATCAGTACATGTTTTAGGCTTTGCGGGTTATACAATCTTTATCACAATTACTCAACTCTGCTGGCATAGCACAAAAGCAGTCATAGACAATATGGAAATTACTGTGGCTATATTCCAATAAAACTTATGTATGGACATTAAAATTTAAATTTCATATAATTTTCACCAGTAACAATATTATTCTTCTTGTGACTTTCATCAACCATTTATAAACATAAAAATCGTTCCAAGTATACAGGCCTTACAAGAACAGGTGGTGGGCCAGATTTGGCCCATTTGCCTACCCCTGTCCTAAATTATCACCGTGATTCTTAGACAATTCTTTTTTCCAAAAGCGTAAGAGCAGATTTTTTTAAGTGTTTACCTCGTTTTCTTGCTTTTTTTCTTGCAAAAGGAAGTTACATAGGACCTTGACACTTATTAGTAATAAAATTTATTTTTCAGAGCACCTTATATCAGTGATGCACAGTGAAAAAGTTAACCCTTTCAATTCGACATGTTATCTTGGCACCGGATTCACTAACTGTCTAAGTTAGGATTAACTAAATTAGACAGCTTCCCCAGTACAGTGTTGTTTGTCTTCTAGCTTTGTGATAACTCATCTGACTTTAAAATGTCTTAGTACCTGGATTGGCTAAATGTTCTTACTCACAGATATTTTAGTTTTTACTAAGTATCTGTTCTTCCCCACTGCAATCTTCTCCTCAATAATAGTCATATTAAATATGCCCTAGTGCTTATCTGTGATTGCCTCTGTTCTTTTGTTTGTTTTGTTTTAACTGCAAAAAGATTTGATCAGCTAACCAACTCAGTCTCTTACTGAGACTTAATGTCACATAATATGGATGCTTCAATATTATACTTAATTATTTTAATTTTCCTATTATACTCTTTTGAAAACACACATAGATCTACAGTTTCTTTTTAAGCTCTAATAGTAATTTCTATTATTGTCCACAACACTGGGATGAAATTTGAGATACTAATTTCCATGCACAGAATCAACATTAATATTCTAATTTGTAACATAAATTCCATTCTTGCCAAGAATTTGCATATTTCAGAGAGATAACAGACAGATACAGATACAGAAAGATAAAGACATTTACACATATATGGCAAGGTGATATGCACAGAGAGAGGCAGATAATGACTAGAGTTCACAGAGTACAGCTAGACTTCCTGAGTTCAAATCCCAGCTCTGCTTCTTCCTATCTCTGATCTTTAACAAATCATCTAACCACTCTGTCTCTGTTTCTTCCTGCAAAATGGAGACAGTAATGACATGCACACCATAGGATTTCTGTGAGAATGAAATGATTAAAGAATGATTACTAGTGTAGCATACATTCAATAAATGTTGGTTATTATTATGATGCACCAACTCCCTGCATTTGTATTTGACTGATTTACAGTGACCAAATCTCAACTTATACCAGCTTGAGGATTTATTTGTTACCCCAAATGGCAAGTCCATGGATTCAGGGGATTCTATTTTTCTAGAGGCTCAATTAGTGGGACCAAGGGTTCCAGTTGTCCTGGGTTTTCCATCAGGCTCCCAAAAAAAAAATGGTAAGTGGCCACCCCAGACCCATATACAACTGAGAATATCTGTTTTTTCCATGTACTCTGGCAGAAAGTAGCCAAGGAGAACACTGGCCCTGTGCAAAGCATATGCCAATCAATGTTGGATAGAGAAGGGGAGATAAGTCATCACCACCTAATGTATTCACAACCAAGAAGATGAGGAATAGAGATCCTGGGTAAACAGAAAGAACAGACGAGCACAGTTATTCACAATTCTCTTTATAGACATCACCCTTTTTTTATTCTGCAGGTAGCCTTGTCTCTATTGCCAAATCCACAAGTCCTGATGTTTCAGTTCATCACCTTCTATAACCACCAAAGCTGTAATAACAGAAGTAATACCTTTTTTCCATACTTGATCTCCATTTTATAATAAAAGCATCCCGACAGTCTCAGGTTAGTAAAATGCAATAGTCGGAAATACACTCAGTGCTGTACATTTTACATGTCACTATCCCCTAGGGGTATTTCAAATGAAGACCAGACTAGCCCAGTAATTAAATGCCCCCAAGCATATGTGGTAAAGCTGTGTTATGGCAGATGTACTTTTAACAACACACAACAATGTCCAGCAGCACATAGTGGAAAAAAAAAACCACACATTTTCTTGTTTCAACTCTACCACTTATTTTAGAAATTAGACAAGTCATTTATTTATTTATTTATTTATTTATTAATGATACTTTAAGTTCTAGGGTACATGTGCAAACGTACAGGTTTGTTACATATGTATACATGTGCCATGTTGGTGATTTTTGAAGCTGTAAGAAAATATATCTTCCAAAAAACTAAGAAATTAGATAAGTCAGCCACTAAGTTTCCATATTTCTAAAAGGAAGTCTGAAATATCCACTTAACCAATTACACAGGAATATTGTGAGGGAATTAAATGAAATATTACATGCAGAAGTACTTTGTATGTGTAATGAAAATAATTAGTAATATTATCTGTAATAATTAAATTGTTTTTTGTTTCCTAATCCTTCTCTTGATCACAAAAATGATTTCTTTCTTTAGTCTTAGATTTCTTTTCTGCTCTTAGAATAGCTGTCACATGGCACCCTGTTGTCATCCCTTACACAAAATATTTCACCTTCTTTTACCTTTTCTGACACCACCATTTACTTACTTTCTCTGCAGATTTTATGCTCATCTCTACATTTTCTCTCTCTCTCTCTCACTGTCTCATTTCCTTCTTTGTCTCTCTTTGCTCAGTTTTATTTTTTTCATTGGTCATTATCCCTTCACTAGCAACAAAAGCCCACCTTTCCTTTTTCCTGTGTGGCAGAACCACTGCAACATGCCAGTTGGAATGTTCAGATCTTGACTTCATCTCAGCTATTTGACTCTATTCAGTCAATTCAGAATCACTGCAGAGGAGCTTCTGAGTTTGGCACCATTCCGAAGGTTTAACATTGTGGGAAGTCTCACTCCACATAATTAAAAAGGTTGAACTTCTCAGCAGCTCAGATATTTGAGTAGCCTCTCAAGTTCCACTTAATGAATTAATTCTCTACGCTTCTTGAAAAATAAAGCACTCACCCTGAAAAGCCCATGGCACCACCTGCCTTCAGCACAAGGATTCAACATATGTGGGTGTTTGGGAGGACTGTTTTAGACTGACCTTGGAACTGGAAATAAGAGGCAGCAGCTAAAAGCAGACAGAATACACAGCTTCATAATCAGGCAGTGTGGAGGTCAAATTCTGGCTCCATTGCTCACCCAGCTGTGTCAAGTTATATAGGTGTTCTGAGGGTCAGATGACTAATTCATAAAATGGACACATTAACACCCTTCTCATGTAAATTTATGAAGACAAAAAGCACTCAACAAGCAGAATCTATCATCATTCTCATTATCATTTTTGTTATTTAAAAAATCTAAACATTGCTCTAAAATATCCATAAAGGCCTAATTCTTTCAACAGAGGTTCTTGATCATCATTTTTGTTATTTAAAAAATCTAAACATTGCTCTAAAATATCCATAAAGGCCTAATTCTTTCAACAGAGGTTCTTGATCATCATTTTTGTTATTTAAAAAATCTAAACGTTGCTCTAAAATATCCATAAGGGCCTAATTTTTTCAAGAGAGGTTCTTGATCATCCCTACAGGTAAACATTATGTGTTAGATTTCCGACGGCACCCACCTCGGGAGCACCACTATTGATCTCAATCCTTAAATTATTTCTGGAGAATATGAGTATAATCCAGAACATGCAATCAGGTTGTGGCTGGGAAAATATGTTCACTCTGGCAGCAAGTATCACAGGGTGCTAAGAATACATGTGGTTCTAAAAATGAATGGGACCTAAGGAGATTGCCACAAGAGAAAAGGTTACTTTGTGATATATACGTGTTTTCCTCTTAAAAAAAATATATTGTGAAATAGTTGATTGGCACATGCCAAAGCTTAGTTGTGTTTTTACCAGCTGTTGGAATCATTCCTTCTAAGAGAAACAAAATAAAAGGAATCACTCAGTCTACCTGCCTGTCTCAGTTCACTTGCAATGAAAATATTCATTTCTAATGAATGCAATATTTTATGCCATAGAATATGAGTAATTCCGTTGTGCAATCCTGAGACTTTATTCTGTATTCTAATCCGCTGTATTCTTTTAGCTGTGCCAAAAGAACAGGAGAGTGCTTACGGCAATATCAATTATGCACATCTTGAAAGGGGGCATTATAAAGAGAGAACATTAAGGTGAACCACTGTGTTAGCACATAATTCCTGCGATAAGTGGCTTTGGCTTTTTTCCTAATCTAATGGCATCTCTTTCTATTATAAAAGTGGATCTTTGCAATCTGCAAATCGGTCTGGACATCAGAGAAGAAAGTCACCTAAAAACAAAACAATTATTGAAATTTTGCCTCATAGAGACTGATCAGCAGCAAAAATCAGCTGTGAACAGTGTATGCTCACACCATCCCAGCGGAAAAAGAAAATCAATCAGAAATATTGATCATCATGTTTTATTCTGCTGTCAGAGACAACTAGTACCAGATATGACAGTACTTATACAAAATGATGGCAATAATTACCTGAATTTATATCCAATTTAGATCATTATTAAAATTATTTTAACAATATAAAGAAAGAATACTAGATGTGAAAATTCTAAGGGAGTAGATGCTGCTTTTCAATAATCTTTATGCACAGCAAGAGAATTCAGTAATTCCCAAGTTGATAATACTAAATTAATTATATATTATCAAATTTTGATAAATGTGTATGTGTGTGTGTGTTCCTATTCACTACACAAATAAGACTTAGGCTTTGAGGGCATAAGCAATGTAAATGTAAGTATGATGGCAAAGCTTATTGACTAAAAAAGAAAAGTGGGCCTAGAACTTACATATGCTGAATTCCAATCCAGTATTCCTACAACACATTTAAACTGGTGAAAATAGTAAGTTCAAGATGCAGTAACTGAAACAGAGTCATTTTGTGAGATAAACAGCAAAATCTACAAACCTCAAATAACTTTAAAAGCTAAATTGAAAAAAAAATTAAGGGCATTATAGAGATCTTTATATTTGGTGCTGTTTAGGACATATAAAATAATATCATCCTGACCACCAATAATACAGACGAAAGGTATCAGGCAGGGTCCTCATACTTCAGTAACTGAGAGACACTAATGAAAAATGTACGTGTTATTGGTTACTAACCTGGGTGACACAGTGGCCTTGGTGTAGGGCTCATGCTACGATTTGAATATCTGTCGCCTCCAAAACTCATGTTGAAACTTAATTCCCGGGTTAATGGTTTAATGGGTTTTAATGGCATGGGACCAGTGGCTTCATAAGAAGAGGAAGAGAGAACTAAGCTAGCATGCTCAGTCCCCTCACTATGTGATGCCCTGTGTCACCCCGGGACTCTACAGAGTCCCTACCAGCAAGAAGGCCCTTCAACCTTGGACTTTTCAACCTCCATAACTGTAAGAAATAAATTACTTTTCTTTATAAATTGCCCAGTTGCAAGTATTTTGTTATAAACCACAGAAAACAGATTCATCTCATTTAATTTCAATTCTATGATTTTTTTTTTCAGTTTTAAACTTTTATTGTAGTACAAAATAAGGTTTTTTACATCAGTTTGATCCCGATAAGATCATCTTGAAACTGCAGATGGTCCCATTCACCTCAGCTCACTGACTCCACGCTCAGGCTTGCTGTGGAGCTCATGCCTTTTAACCCAAACACTACATATTCCCTCATTAACCGTGCACTCCACATTTGTGCAAGATTCAAAACTGATTGTTAGTCATGCATAAATAAAGCAGACAAAGTCTCTAATCATCATAAAGCTTAGAGTCTTGCAAGGCAGACTAACACAGAACATAATGACAAAGGAAAAAAAAAAACCAACACTAAAATCACTGTGAAAGAACACGACAACCTAGCTGTGGTAAAGGGAGGAGTAACACTCAAGTTTTGAAAACAACATCAAGAACACTGAAATAAGGTTGAAATATGCTGATATTTTTAACTTTTGATCCCGCCCTAGCAGACAGAAGAGAGTCACAGGCATTAGTGCAGGGAGGGAGGAGACGAGAGGGGTTAAGCCAGGGTTGAGAGTCCCTCAGGAAGGCATTCAAATCCCAGTTACACAGAGGAGAAAAACAAGGCTCAGAAAGGCTTTCTGAAAATCCAACACTGCATGTTCGCATTTATAAAGGGGAGCTAAATAACGTATACAGGTGGACGTAGAGCGTGGAACAATCACACTGGAGATTCAGAAGAGTGGGAGGGTGGGAGAGGTTGAGGGATGAGAAATTACTTAATGGGTACAATGTACATTATTCAGGTGATGGTTACATTAAAAGCCCAGACTTCTAAAGCAATAGATCCAGGAAGCCAAACTGCACTTTACCCCTTAATTTTATATGTGTTTAAAAATTAAAATAAAAAAAAATACAAACACGGGCTTGTGCGATTCCATAGCCCATAGCTTTATCCCAAGGTAAGGGGGCGCACCTTAAGACAGCTCCCACTTTGGTGAAAGGTGCTAGTTTCTGGGAAGCTAGCAAAACATATCTCCAACCAAATTAGGGGAAAGCTATATATACCACATACACTGATAATACAAAATTGCCAACATGCATCTCCAAGCTTTAGTTTTTTAAATTGTCAGATGGGTGCATAGGTGAAGGAGACGAAACACTGGACAGGGGAGACTCTCAAGATACTGGAACCCTCATCTCAGTTCTGTCTTAATAATATTTTTGCTTTTGAGTCAATCGTTTCATGCCTATATGCTGTCTATGGTGCCCTCTTAGTATAAGAAGTCTAGACATATAAAACCTCTACAATTCAATTAATATACTAAATGTGTGTGTGTGTGTGTGTGTGTGTGTGTGTGTGTGTGTGTGTGTGTTCACAGATTACAGAGATTCACAGCTGGTAAAAAATAACTTCTGGGAGATAACTTTCTAGTGGGAAAGAAACATCAACAATTCATTACAAACCAGTAAGGTCACTGTCAAGATAAGTGTATGGGGACCTCCAAGGAAGCTCTCCATCTTACTAAAGTCCAGAGAGTCTGTCCCGGGAAGGCTTCCAGACTGCAGCTCATTAGTTTATTCAGCCAGTGTGTACTGAGTGCTTTTTATAAGCTTTGTCCTCATTGAGGTTCTGGAAATAAAGATTGTCAACAAAGCATGGCCCCTGCCTTCCACGAGGCAACTCACAATCTCTGCTACACCCCAGGGAAAGGGTGGTTCAGCTACTTTTTAGGAAGGATTCTGGAAGA
Organism: Theropithecus gelada; assembly: GCF_003255815.1. Classification (NCBI taxonomy): domain Eukaryota; kingdom Metazoa; phylum Chordata; class Mammalia; order Primates; family Cercopithecidae; genus Theropithecus; species Theropithecus gelada. The sequence goes on from NC_037672.1 coordinate 20,730,902, forward strand.
ATTGAGAATGTTTACCTCTTCTAACGGTCTTCTCTCATTCACATTTAATTTAATTAGAAATAGTCTAAATCGAACTTCAGCAGAGCAAAGCAACAAAACAACCTGGGAAACTCTATTTGTTAATAGGGTAGATTTAAGTCGATGTTCTCTAACACAGCAAACATAAGCTTAAATGTTCCCTAATTAGAGATAGTGTGAACCCAGCAGAAAATACCAAGTCCTGTGGGGTGAGCCCACAGGGTCACATGTGCTCAGAGTCACATCAGTAACTCAGCATCATACATGACACGTTCATACTCACTCTGCATGCAACTGATCTGTAGATTTATTTTTATTTACTTATTTTCTGCATTTTCTATTCATATCTTTAATTAGAATTCTAACTGTTTTACTGTAGACCTTTGCCTTAGCTCAGTTGGTACACAATTCCAAATTCACCTATCTCACTAAAACAATGAAGAACCATGATTTCCCTACTGTTACAATTCCCCACAAAAACAAAAATGAATCAGGTCACTGTTACTTAAGTGATAAGTGCCTTAGAGAAAGCTTTTTAACATACAATCACAAATCCCTTGTTGAAGAACATTTTTGCTAACAGTTTCGCCTTGCTGAATTAGGAAAAAACATTCTTTCAAGGACAGTAGTAAGATTGACCAGGTTTCTTTGTGCTCTCTATATTTGAAGAAATTGAGCCAATTCAGTCCAAGTCACTTAAATCCTGAGTCTTGATTGCCTAATTTGTAAAGCTATTCAGCTTCCTGCCAGACTCACAGGTTTGTAGTGGGGAGTCCAGTAACATCAAGCGGCATTTGGGAAGTTGTAAGAAAAAACAAAAATGATTACGAAGTCACTTTAAAGTATAGGGCTCTAATATTTTACTGTCAATCACTTTTGAAATAGTGGGACATTGTAGGCAAAACACTGGTCTGGGAAACGAAAGACACAGGAGAACTAAGTTTTCATCTGGATTTATCAGTGGCTGATTGACCTTCGAATAAGTCATGTAATATTTTCTGAGCTTGTTTCTTCCTACTTATTAGAGAACCTGACTACATTATTTTTAAGTCCCATTCATTTATAGGAATCAGTGTTTCCATGATCATTTGTTAATTCAATTAACATTTTCTGAGCACCTTCATGACCCAATCACTTCCTAAAACCTCACTTACTAATACTATCACATTGCTTATTAGGTTTCAACACATGAATTTGAAGGATACAACAGAAACACTCAGATCATGCAAAAGTTACACATCAGAATCTGACCAGAGTCAAGAAAACATTGTTAATCCACCAGGCCATAAGCATAGGGGAATATCTGAGAAAAGCTATCTGTCTAGGGTATCAGTAAGAAAACAAAGTTAAGCATGAAGATAATGAACCTTCAAGGTAAGAACTAGCTGTGCAGCCACAGGCAAGTCACTGAACTTCCCTGGACCTCAGTTTATTCATCTGTCAAATAAAGAGTTTGGGGTCATGTGCCATCCATGGTCCTTTTAATAGTATCTAATGTTGTCATTAAGTGCTGCTCTGTGCAAGGCCTTGAGATGACAGAAGAACCATATGACCCAGGTATGGTAATAAGTTCAGGAATCACACAGCCTAGGTTGCTCAGGGCAGTGTCTATTTACGCCTGTTGTCCTCAGTAACTGTTCATAGCCCCAATAGCACCCTCTCTTTCCAAGTTTCACTCTCCAAAGTGTTACAGTTTGAATGCCCACATCTAACCATCACCCTAGTAATCAGGCATATACGCACAAGCTGATAAGGCAAGATGACAAAACAATAACTATCAAGAAAGTGACAGACATAACTGCTCCTGCACTCAGCAGTGCAAAAATTAACAACCTGTTTTCTGGATTATCTAAGGCTTCATGAAGGAGTTGGGACAGAATTTAAACCTAGAAGATGAGATAGCTAAATGGAGGGGATTCCATACAACATATAACATTATGTTGAATGTCAAACTGCTTCTCATCCCACATATTAATTGCAGAGCAGAGTTTTTACTTTTTTTGCTATCAATGTTATATTTAACTTAATCATTCCCAAACCTACATTGGTCTTCTCCACTTTTGAGTGTTTATGACCCCAACTGCTTAAATTTCCCTCAATGTACAGGTGAAGAATGACAAAGGCATTGCCTATCCTGTGTCAATCTGGTAAACCCCTGTCTACCAGACTTTGAGAATTGTCTGGGATCTACCCTTGGTACAGCATTCTTTGTGCTGTCCATTTTCTCTTCGAGAAATACCAGTCATCTCTAATGTTTGCTAGAATTAACTCCTAAACCATATTCTAAGCGATTGTGTTGAGCCTTGACGTCTCTTTCGGAAACCAGGCCCTTCTTTCCAACAACCGGACATGGCCACTTGGATCTCATTATTTCTTCCTGGGACTCTGAAGCTCACCCTCTCTAAGAGGGCTAATACAATATTCGTTCTATTTCATTGCTATCAGACACTTAAATGTGTATCTGCCTTGAGAGTTTGGACTGTGTTTTAATCAATAGTGGATCATTAGGGCCTTTTCTTGTATCTGACAGTTTCCAATGAATACTATTGAATAGAAATGGCTGTTGCTTTTCATTCCCTGTTCTATCATTTGCCCCTGCCAACTCTTCTTATTCTTGTCTTAGAATAGAGATGACAGATATCCCCAGGATTTTAAAGGTCATTTAAACATTGTCTTTAAGCAACAGACAGAATCTTCCCCCTACAGGGACGTTCAATGGAGATCCATCCATTGTTCATTTTTCAGTATCTAGCTAACTCAGAAAGGGAAGAATTGCCCCTGTATCTCCACTTTCCCATTTTTCTAGCATCACAGTCTACAGCAGAGATTTTAGTTTATGACTTTGCCTCGCTCACTCTTCTCTCCTGCCAGTGACTGTAGTCTGACCTCCGTTAGCTTTTCTTCCATCTGTTTTACAAAATCGCTCTGGCATTCTATTTTCATCTTTGTTTTCCAGCGTCTAAACCACTGAAGCTGTGACCTTTCAAGCAAATGCAGCAATGGTACCAGCGCATCCTCTGATTGAAAAATAAAAAGTGAGTCCGTAGATAGTATAATTATTCTGTGTGTGCAGGAGTGGTATCTGCACTTGCAGAAGGCAGATAATTGGATTTCAGAGTACTGTTAAAACTATGCACATTCCACCTGAGCCCTAGCAGTTTCTTTTTTCTGGGACTCTAGAGAAACTTGAAACTTCTATTCTTCTATAAATGCTTATCCATATACAATTGGCTTCTGAGTTCTACCTGTTCTATCCCCTGAAAGTCGCTAGCCCACTCTTTATTCTTACTTTATTCTGTCTCCAGAATGCTTTCTACTGTTCCAGTACTCGCCACCATTATAATCCATCTGGACAGTCTGAAACTATCTTCCTGTTTACACTCTTGCCCTTCTTCCCTCCATCTTCCACATACTTACTAGAATTGCCACAAGATTCTATCTAGTTGGGCTTTTCCTTCAAATATTGTCAATGAAACCTTTTAGCCCACATACATTCTTTTAAAATTTAAATCAATTAACAACATTGAAAAATCAGAGTATTTCCATTAAAATGAGATTTTTTACTTAACAGTTCTGGCAATTCTAGGCCACCGTTCCTATACGGTCACAATTGGCTGGAGCTGACTAGTAACTGCCCCATAAGGAAAGGACAGAAGCTGCTCCTGTTGCCACGGTCTGTCCCACTCACTAATGTTAATATTTTGACATCACCTTGGGTGGGGCCATTGATCATGGTGCTGATATATCACCAGAAGGCTTCACTCATTTACAGGCTGGTTGATTCCTGGAGACTGTGTACACTCCACTCTATATCTTATTAGATGTAGGGATACCAGAATAATAACTAATAAGTACTCAGAGCTACATTTGAGGGATAAGCCCAAATGGGGATTAAATTTATTTGAGGGTTCTTGTAGATGAATATAAAGTTGTGAGTGGCTCTCTTTACAGACATTTTAGTAAACATCTTATTGACGCCAGTGGCAGCCCATCTGCAGTGGCTGCTGCCACAATGCCGGAAACAGTGGGAGAGGACTGGCCAGGGCTGCCACCATGGAGTCAGCAAAAGCCAGGAACAGGCGGAAGCTCCACCCCCTTCTGAGTTGGCAGGGCAGGAGACTTATGCGCCCCAAGCGCAGCTGTGACACCCAGCTGTGGCTGCAGACCTGGGCATGCCTGTGCTCTTGGGGGCTGGAAGTAGGCGGGAGCCCCACTCTCCCTGGCACACCCGCAGCTGCCCAAGCTGTAGCTATAAATTTGAGCATCTCTCCACTCTCAGGAACCCTGGAAGCCCCTCTCCCACCGCCTGGCCTCTCCCTACTCCAAGCGCCTGAGGGTGCCTGCTCCTTCCGCCTGGCCTCTCCCCACTCCAAGCACCCACTCCAAGCACCCACTCCAATATCAGAGCAAAGTGGAGGCTGAACCTGGGCGCCGTTGCAACCTGGCCAGGTATGTGCACTCTTGGGGAGCACTGACACACCAGCCCCCTGCTGCCTTGGACTCCTCCAGACTTTGGGCACTGAGGAGCATGGGATGGAGGCTGAGGGAGGCTGAAGGCAGCTCAGAGCTGGCCTGCTGGCATCCCTCAACACAAACAGTCTTGGCATCATGAACAGCGGTAGGAGGCAGATAGGCTCCTGGGTGGAAAGACACGGGTCTCTGGTAAAGCCCCATCTTCAAGTAGGGAAAGCCCTGAAGCCTGGGGGCAGGGCTTCCTGTCCTGCAGAGTGGGAACTTATAATGCTTTTTCTGGGCCTGCCCATGGCCTCACATGGACCAATCAGCACATACTTCCTCTCTTTTGAAGTCCATAAAAACCCCAGGACTTAGCCAGATTCAAAAAGAGATGGCATGACCACCAGCTGCAGAAAGGAGCTACTTACCCCAGGGTCTCCTCTCTGCTGAGAGCTAAAAAGAGATCACAAGATGACCAGCAGTGGAAAGGAGCTACCCATGCCAGGGTCTCCTCTGCCGAGAGCTGAAAATAGATGACAGGACCACCAGCTGTGGAGAGGAGCTACCCACATCAGGGTCTCTTCTCTGCTGAGAGCTGAGAAGATGATGGAATGACCAGCTGTGGAGAGGAGCTATCCACACCAGGGTTTTCTCTCTCCTGAGAGCTGAGAAGACAATGGGAAAATGGACCTGTGGAGAGGAGCTACCCACTCCAGGGCCTCCTCTCTGCTGACAGCTGAACACTCTTCAGGACACCCTGCCTGAGGAAAGGAGCTACCCACTGTGAGTCTCCTCTGAGTTGTTCTATCACTCAATAAAGCTCCTCTTTGCCTTGCTCATTCTCCACTTGTTTGCATACTTCATTCTTTCTGGCTGCAGGACAAGAACTCAGGTCCTCCTGAATGGTGGGGCTGAAGGAGCTGTAACACAAACAGGGCTGAAACACCACCCCTTGCTCTCCACATTGCAGGCAACAAGGAGAGAAGGGCTGTGGCCCTTCAGGGAGCCCAGACTTAGTAGCTCCCCAAGCCAGGGCTGTGACACTCTCTTTGGGTTTCTGCAGTTCCTAGTGTCTTCAACCTTGAGTGCCACCGCATTTCCCAGTGCCAGCTGTGGAAGCTGCTTGCTGTACATCTGGTCCAACAGCAGCCTCGCAGGGAAGTAGCACCCGTGGTGGTGCCTGGAGCTGCCGCCCCACCGCAACCAGCATGCTTGGCTGCGCACAGTGGCCGGACCCCATGCTCACTCACTCACACAACCCTTGCCGCTCCACTCACCCTTGGCAGATATGGGATCCAGGCCAGTAGCGTGAGCTGAGCTCAGCCTGCCAGGCCGAGTGGGCCCAGTGGGCAAGAGCAAAACTCAGGCAAAGGCGCCACTGGCCACAGAGGTTTCCAGCTGGTGAAGTGACACCCCAGGGATCTCATAACATTATCAAGTTTTGTCACGGTCACTTCTATAATTGGATATTTTCAGTGTGAAAGAGAACAAAGAAGAAAAATGGCTGGCAAAAAGTTTAATTTCTTGATAACTCTAAGAAGCGCTTTTCTTGTCATTTTCTGAATTGATTACTAGCACAAGAAAAAATGAAAGTGTCTCAGCTTTCTCTGAAATAAAATTTAACTTAAAACCCTAGTGGCCCAATTTCTCCCTCATTTCATTCCCTAACTCTTCATGGAGTTTATGTAGAAATTATGGTTATGCAATGAAGAATTCAACTCAAAAGGTTCACTGTAATGTTACAATAAAAATTACTTTTACAAGCACATTGACATTTTTAATATATTTAATTTATGATAAGGTACCACCAAAATAAAGTTAAAAGCAAGGTAACTTGCTATCACTCCTAATTGTATGTGCTTTTTAGATAAAATTTTAACACAGCTTAAAAATTTTCTCATAAATCAAAATCAACTAATTTCCTTTTTAAACAGTATTTAGGAAATCCTACTGATTATAGTTTTAAGACAACTTACTTCCCTAAAGTTATTGTGGCTGTTGGTTGAAACCGTAGTATCCTAAGCCATATTCATATAGAGTATTAATTGTTTATAGTTCTTAGGCTCCAAATTTAGAAAACACAGGAAATCTGGAAAAACAAACACAATGTTATAATAAAACTGTGTGGGAGTAAAGGAGAAGAGATGGGAATATACAGGATTATCCAACCCTCACGGCAAAATCAGACACAAGGAAGATCCTCGAAATCACTGCTCTTAGATAAGGGAATTTTATCAGATATAGAATATAAGACCAAAAGGAGTAACTGTGAGTAACAAACTTCAGCCACACATAAATAAACAATCTTCCAGCAACTTGTCATAAATTACTGAACTAGTCATCACTATGTACATTTGGCAAAGGGCAAGATATTTCCAGATTTTCTGGGGGAGCAGGCAGAATGGTCGAGAGAGACGGACACTTGACTCCCCTTCATCTCTGTCCTGCTATCCCTTTGAGGACTCTTTCACTTGACTTAATTGGCCTGTAAGGTGTTGTTAGACTAACCACTTCTCAAGAATAGTGCTCTTGGGCAGATCTCGAGGTCAGGAGATTGAGACCATGCTGGCTAACACGGTGAAACCCCATCTCTATTAAAAAAACCAAAAAAATTAGCCAGGCGTGGTGGCAGGCACCTGTAGTCCCAGCTACTCAGGAGGCTGAGGCAGCAGAATGGCATGAACTTGGGAGGCAGAGCTTGCAGTGAGCCGAGATCACACCACTGCACTCCAGCCTAGGCAACAGCGCGACACTCCGTCTAAAAAAAAAATAGTGCTCTCATTTACCTTCTCATTTACCTAAGGAATAATGTCAAAAGGTTTACTTCTGCAACTAGAGAGTACAGCTATCAATTAGTATCCGAAGCAAGTTTAAAAAATTGATTCAGATGGGAGTGGCGGCTCATGCCTGTAATCCCAGCACTTTGGGAAGCTGAGGTGAGAAGATCACTGGAGCCCGGGAGTTGGAGACTAACAAGGCAACAGAGTGAGTCTAATCTCTACAAATAATAACCATTACAAAAAGAAAACTGCTGGTGCATGCCTGTAGTCCCAGCTACTTGCTACTTGGGAGGCTGAGGTGGAAGGATTGCTTGAGCCCTGGAGGTCTAGGCTGTAATGAGCTGTGATAGTGCCACTGCACTCCAGGCGGGACAACTGAGAGAGACACTATCTAAAAAGCATCAACTGATTCAAAAGGGTATTGAATCAAACATAATTTTTAAATTCATGTATTTATGATCAAGGAGAAGATTTGTCAATAATTTTTGTTTTGTTTTTTTGAGATGAAGTCTCACTCTGTCACCCAGGCTGTAGTGCAGTGGCACAATCTCAGCTCACTGCAACTTCTGACCCTGGGTTCAAGCAATTCTTGTGCCTCAGCCTCCCAAGTAGCTGAGATTACAGGTATGTGCCACCACACCCGGCTGATTTTTGTATTTTTAGTAGAGACAGGGTTTCACTATGTTAACCAGGCTGGTCTCCAACTCCTGACCTCAAGTGATCCACCCACCTCAGCCTCCCAAAGTGCTGGGATTACAGATATGAGTCACTGTGCCTGACCACATTTGTCAAGAATTAAGAAGAGTTTAAAATGTTTCACATTTGAGATGACTATAATTTTAAATGTTATGACTTTTTCCCCCATTTTTGCTAAAAGAATATAATTATTTTATCTCACCTAAATATGCTTAAAAAGAAGTTTGATACTTGAACAGTAGAATTTGAATTCTGAGATCTCTTAAAACACTTTTAAGATAATTGGCCTGTCATATAGACTCAGATGTCTACTGACAATAAAAAAAAAATCAGATACAACATTTTGTTTTTAAAGGATATTTAGAGCCCAGATCTCAACATGGATGCTCATATACACAACTGAAGTTATACACATAGCTTATATAGATGTATAGATACACACTTGACATAACTATGGCTCCAGTAACGTGCTAGTGTCACAGTCTACAAATATTCATTCTTTTATTTTGCTAAATCTTGAAACTGATTAATTTCTTCCCCTCTAGAAAATTCTGAAATTTTTTTCTTACCCCCAAAACTGACTGTTCCTCCCACTCAGCCAACAGCCACTCCATTCAAAAACTCTCAGTGCTACAAACGGCAAGTGTATTTTCCAGAGCAGAACAAACTATTCAAGAATATCAAAAATGGGGCAGTTGTCAGATGCACATAGCTGTTAAAGATAGAGTATTTTGTCATCGATTATTCAAGTTGTAAAATCCCAGAACTTAACTCATCTCTTCGATAATTTCACATGCTCATTCTAGCAAGGCTTTTCATATTTCAAATATTACAAAGTGTAACTTATTTCCTTAAAGATATTTTTCAAGTATAACCACACAAAGGGAGTTAACAGAACTCACTGGTTTCAAGGGATATTAATGTTTTGGTAAATTTATATAATAATTCAAATTAAAAAGTCAAATTAAACCTTGGAGTCATCTTTGAGTGCTCTCTTTATCACTTTGCATCTAACCTATTAGGAAATTTCTTTAGCTCAAGTTTTAAAAATATTCCCTACTTTGGGAGGCCGAGGCAGGTAGATCACCTGAAGTTAGGAGTTTGAGACCAGCCTGGCCAACATGGTGAAACCCTGTCTCTACTAAAAATACAAAAATTAGCTGGGCATGGTTGTTTGTTCCTGTAATCCCAGCTACTTGGGAGGGTGAGGCAGGAGAATCGCTTGAACTGGGACCTGGGAGGTGGAGGTAACAGTGAGCTGAGATCATGCTACTGCATTCCAGCCTGGGCGACACAGCGAGACTCTGTCTCAAAAAAAAAAAAAAAAAAAATCTCAGAATCTACTTTCACTGCTGGCACCACTATTATGGAGTCCATAGCCTCTGTCTCACACCTGGACTCATACAGTGGCCACCAACTATTGTTCTTTCTTCCAACTATTTTTCTTCCTTGATTGACAAACATAGTCCCAGCAAACACAGGTCAGGTCATGTCACTTTTTTGCTCAAGAACTCTTTATAACTTATCTCACTCAGAGTAAAACCCCATCTTAACCACGGCATGCTTGATCTGGCCCTTACTCTATCTCTTCTCTCTTTGCCTCTCACTGACTCCCACCCCCCGCAAAGTCTCCTTAAACATCTTGCTGCTCCTTGACTACAGCTAGGGACAATTCCACTCTGAGATTTTCATCTGTTCTTCCCTTTGCTGTGAAGTCTCCTCCCCAAGAAGTAGCCTGGACCATACCCTCACATCATTCAGGACCAAATATCAACTCAACAGCAAGACCTCTCTGGCCATCTAATCCAAATTAGCCCCTTTCCCATCACTCTCTGTTACTTTAGGCTGCTTTACTTTGTTTCTTAGAAGGAGGTCAGCATCTATCTAGTTAGCATGCTTAGAGTCCATCCATAGGCAACAGAAACAGGGAGACCACAGGCAGGACCTCACCAATTCTTCAACAAATATTGTTATTTATTTCTTCGTGCCAGGCATAGTCCTAGACACTGACAATATAATAATAAAATAAAATTCTCTGTTCTAAGGAGCTTAAGCTCTCATCAAAAGAGATAAGAATAAATAAGTAAAATACAATCAAATGGTGGTAACTGCCACAAAGATAAAAGGCAGGAAAGGAGAATAGAGAATGCTGATGGGTGAAAGCAGAGCAGAGGGGTGGGAGTGTTCAGTATAGCAAACACACAAGGCTTCATTGAGAAAGTGACTAATGTAAATGATGAGTTAATAGGTGCAGCACACCAACATGGCACATGTATATATATGTAACAAACCTGCACGTTGTGCACATGTACCCTAGAACTTAAAGTATAATAAAAGAAGAAAAAAAAAGAAAGTGACATTTAAGTAAGGGAAGGGCTGTATTTGTCTTGATCACTGATGATCCCAGCCAGATGGTAGGTGTTCAATAATTATGTGTTAAATGAATACATAAACAGAATTAAGGTAGAATTCTCAAACATTCACCTTAAGTGATTTTTTTCCATATATTGATACTGTTAATCCCACCAGTTTCATCATCATCGCCAACAATAAGGGCAAAAAATTAAGTGTTCATACTACTATTTTTGCTGAAGCAGCAAAAAACAAAACCAAACCAAAAAAAAAACCTGTTACTCTATGAAGTCGTTATTCTTTATCAAAAGCAATTCAGAATCATTTCAGGTAATTCCTAGGCAGCTTTCGTTAAGTGTGTTACCCATATACATGGCTAATAAATCCCATGGACTGATTTTTTTTTTTTTTTTTTTTTTTTTGCAGATGGTCTATTTAGAAGGAGTTCAGCAGATAGAAATAGATGGAAAAAACTATTTTAAATATTCCTGGATGAAGTAGATAGCAACAGCATTCCGCTTCCTGGCCTGTGGGAGTATGTCACATAAACCTGAACCATCAAATATGCACTATCTCCTCTCAATTTGTCGGTAAGGGGATGGCTTCATTAACCGAGTAAGGACAATCAGTGCCCTGCCGCTATTTTTGATATATAGATGCGGAGGGGGAAGGTATTGCTTCTCTTTTCTGAAGAAGGAAGAGAGGAACGCAACAAATAGGACAATGCTAGAATCCATCTTACCCAATGCATGAAGAGAGTGAGGCCAGACCCACAGCAATGCAGTGACACACGGGGTTTAGAGCAGGAGAAGAAATGGAGAAACAAAAAGTAGAAAGGGGAAAAAAGAGAAAAAGAACCCTCATGATCTTGCTTGAACTCCTAGATCCAACCATACCTGCAACTATAACCACATATCCATTTCCTCCATTAGCTGTGAAAGTTGAAATTGGTCTCTGAGCTTTGTGACTAAAGCTGTCCTATGAACACATTTACAAAATAAAGGATTATTTATTATATGTGCAGAGGCTAAGGTGTCTCGGTTTTCCTTGGCAAATGCAAATATTAAGCAAACTACAATTATAATTTTTTTTAACTAAAAAACAATTAGTCTTTGATTTTCCTGTAATATACTAATGAAGACCTGAAGTAATTTTTTTTCCACAGCGGAAATGTAATAATTCTATGAAACTCTGGCGAATAGTGACTTTCTTACATGACTAGCATCAGATTAATATTTCCATATTGCCATGAACTCATTGTCATAATATAATAATCCAAAGATGGGTTATACTTTTTAGCACACTTTCTCAATATGAGATGGTTAAACAGCTTAAATTCCATTGTTGCTGCTTCTTAATTTCCATGGATAATATCGCAATATATTCTGCATAAACCCAAAATATTCTCAAACATTTATAAGCAAGGCAAATACAATAGGTAATACAGAATTATTTTATTTATTATCAAGGATATTCACAAGATCACTACATTTTATTTTGTCTCATAATGATAGAAACATGCTTCTCCATAACAACCAGGTTTGTAGGACCATTTCATTTTTGCATGTGTGCTTTAAGAAAACTGGGTTGAACATGATAATGCCTTATATGAAAAAACAATGAGAAGATGTTCATTTGTGTGACTCACATCAAAACTGCCAGACTGAAAAATCTCAGGATTCCTCCAGTTATTAGATATCTGTCACACATGTTCATTCCTGGGATTCCAGAAAATAAAAGGATTAGAACAAGCTATATATTTTTCAGTTGATGAGGGATGAGAAATATTTCCTTCCCTCTCTCAAGCATCTACTTTTTTCCACATGTCTGCTACTGAGAAAAGGGTGCCAAGGCTAGAATTTAGATTTGTCAAAAAGAAAGAGCTCCCAGAATCCCTCATACTGAACACCAAATCCTTTTGCAAAAATCCAAAGTCCCATGAAGACTGGTTGATGAAAGCAATTTTAATTACCTTACAGTGAAATAAAAGAGAGAAAGAATGCTGGGTAATAGGCATAAATGCAGAAAGTTGGGTTTCCTACCAGACATATGCAGAAGCAGCAAGCAACTCAGTTCAGCACATGCCACATGCTGATGATCTGGACATTGACAAGGTGATGCTGAAATAAACTAGATGACTGAAATAAAGTTAAAAAGAAATATCGCCACTTAGTGATGGAACTCCATGCACGGTCCCAAGGAGCTATAAGAGAACACTGCCTCTCTCTCTTTTTTTTTCTCCTGCTGTTTCATACTTGAAAAATTCAAGTCAAATTAAAAAAAAAAAAAAAAAAAAAAAAACAGCTCATTCATGAGAAGAGAGAAAAAAACTGAATAACAAGTAAGTTTCTTTTCAAGATGGTAATTTATCTGTTTGACTTCTGAAAGATAGATCCCTATAGGAAGCAAAAGATGATTCAGTGGTTCACTCACAATTCATGATCACTTCCATCATCAACAAAAACAAACACAAACAAAACAAATAAAGAAGAAATAAAAATAAGGGGGTAAGGAAGGGAGGAAGAAAGGAAAAGAGGAAGGGGAAAGGAAAGGATAGAACAAGACAGGATAGGACAGGAGAGAAAAGGAAAGTAAAGGAAAAAGGAAAAGTACACAGAAAAGAAATTGACCTAACTCATAATGTTGTACTGATTTCTGAATTTCACATCAAAATATGACAAATGAGACTATTTTTTAATTTTTATTTTATTTATTTATTTATGTATTTATTTGAGGTGGAGTTTCGCTCTTGTTGCCCAAGCTGGAGTACAGTGGCATGATCTCGGCTCACTGCAACCTCCGCCTCCGGAGGTTGATTCTCCTGCCTCAGCCTCTGGAGTAGCTGGGATTACAGGCATGTGCCACCACACCCAACTAATTTGTGTATTATTAGTAGAGATGGGGTTTTATCATGTTGGCCAGGCTGGTCTTGAACTTCTGACCTCAGGTGATCTGCCTTCCTTGGCTTCCCAAAGTGCTGGGATTACAGGCGTGAGCCACCATTTGTTGGTGCCTGGTCAACAAAAGAGACTCTTTTAAAACAACCAGAAAGGTTTCAATCATTCAGTTACCAAAAAAAAAAAAAAAATACACACATATATACATATATATATATATGTATATATATAGCATCTATCTAAGAAGTGACTTTGACAAACTTAATAAAAAATAAATACCAATACAAAAATAAATGCAATGAAACTAGAAGGGTTATTTCAGAAATGATTGCCATGGCTGCACTGTGGATTTAAATAAAACTTGCAGAGTTGCATTCCTAAGGCTTGGTAATTGAAATCGTTTGTTTTTTCTAAATGTTATAAAAACATACAGATAATCAGCAGCTTAAATTGAAATTGGTACAAACACTGAGACTTTGCACATCTTCTCTAGATTCAGGCAAATCACAGCAAGTCTTCTCCATTTGCACAAGTAAATGAAATTTGTTATGTAAAATTGCCTTCTCCACTTCTCTGAGGTGGACCACGGTCAAGCACTGTTTATGCAGGGGAAAAAGCAGAAAGCAGTTCCACTACCATAAATAAACCTGTTGTCTTTTGCCATATCTGTAAGGAGTTGCTGTGCCCATTCATAGAACAGGCACCCCAAATGAGGTGTAGTCTGGCCATGACATGTAGAAGGAATTAGGAAAGACAGTCTCTTCTGTTTTTTAGGAATCTACACTTAAAGAGTAGAAATGATCACATGCATAATGCATACAAGATACTAGAAGAGAAAGGAAAAGCAGGTATGAAGTGTTCTGTCCTTATCCATGCACATCGACAATGGCAACAAAGTACTTGGTCCACAAATACTGGTCAAACTATATTTCTGTTTCAGAAAAATGTAAAACTCTCAATCTCATTCCACACCTATTCAAAGTGAATTCCATAGCTCAGCCAGGAATTCTAATGCTTCAACTTTAGTGTTAATTTGTATCAGAATTAAATTTAACTATGTGTCTTTCTTGCTAAATTTTATTAAAAATTGTACTCTACTTTTTAAAAATTTATTTATTATTATTATTATACTTTAAGTTCTAGGGTACATGTGCATAACGTGCAGGTTTGTTACATATGTATACTTGTGCCATGTTGCTGTGCTGCACCCATCAACTCGTCAGCACCCATCAACTCATCATTTACATCAGGTATAACTCCCAATGCAATCCCTCCCCCCTCCCCCCTCCCCATGATAGGCCCCGGTGTGTGATGTTCCCCTTCCTTAGTCCAAGTGATCTCATTGTTCAGTTCCCACCTATGAGTGAGAACATGCGGTGTTTTGTTTTCTGTTCTTGTGATAGTTTGCTAAGAATGATGGTTTCCAGCTGCATCCATGTCCCTACAAAGGACACAAACTCATCCTTTTTTATGGCTGCATAGTATTCCACGGTGTATATGTGCCACATTTTCTTAATCCAGTCTGTCACTGATGGACATTTCCAACCAAGGTCTGCCTCCACGACATATTGCAAATACTAGAGGTGCAATAAACTGATGAATTTAATGTAATGAATTCAGTGCAACAATTTGAAGGAAGGGTTCATTTAAGTAAATCACCCAATGTAGAAATAGAAATGAGTATCACTTTTCATAAAAAAATTTACCAGGGGTGGGGGCTGTGGAGAGCAAGTATACCAAGTTTCCCCTCATAAAGTCTTGATATGAATTACCAGAGTCAGAGTTAGCCCGCAAATTCTCTACTACTACATTCTTTGTCTCTAGAATCCAAACTGTGCACAATACTGGACGGCAGCTTCTACAGACCAGTAGCATTCTTCCAATTCCTTAAACAGATCACAACCACAGGTTAGGACAGGATTGACCTCTGCAGAGCAAAGGATCACTGATGAAGCTAGTCACTGAGTTTTCTCAAGACAGAAAGCAGAGATGCTGGAGCATCCCATAGCACAAGTTACAACCAGGCCAAAACCTCTACATGGAAAAACAGTTCTCACCAAATCAGTTGAGTAAGTGAGAATCCCCTAAACCACAGAAACAATAGTTACAGGAATCCCTCAAATTTAATAACATATTCTAAATGAATCTTTTCATCAATATCAATCTTCTTAATCTGTTTAGAGGCATGTTTTCATCACAGTGAGCCAATAAAAGAAAAGCATTTGTACCTCCTAATTTACAGAGATGGTCTTTTTTTAAAATATGTCCAGATGATCTCCAAGAATCCTTTCGGGTCATTCTCCCTAGTTAGTGCACTCTATATTTTTGTCAGGTACCTTAGTTTTAAAATCATCCTTCACTGCAATAAAAAATAAGACGAGAATTCCGTATCTAGCCAAAAATATTTTTCAACCTAGAAGTCTTGCTTGAATTGCTCCTAGTATAATCAGAGGGAAAGTGATAATTAACCTTTTCAGTCTCTGAATTCCAATGGATAGCATTTTCATGTGTATTCAGTAACTTAAACTCACAAAGGCCAACATCGGAACACATTCATTCCTGACCACCATTGACAAAATAGCATAGATATTTTATTGAAAGTTTAGGGCTTGAGAACAATAAAAAGGGATTATCAAAAACTGTACTATTGCCAATAACCCAAAGTTATTTTATCAAGAGGATGTATACATTATGCATTTTATATGTGTACCCCATAAATATGTACAACAATTATTTATCCATAATAACTAAAAAATTAAAATTTAAAAAAGAGGTTGTATAGGCTGAGTGGAACCTGATAGCCTAAATTTATGACTAAGTCTGCTACTGATCACTGCTATGATACCTTTTTCAGAAGACCTAACTTCTACACCCTTGGTTTCTTTATTAGCAAAATGGAAGTAAGAATAGTAGCAACCTCTACTATTTGATAGTTAACACTAAGGTACTTGAAAGAGTATCTGGCTCATAGGCACCCAGTTAAATGCTAACTATTGTTACTGAATCTAATTCCATTTCCTCAAGGAAACACAGATGTGCTGAGATCCTTAAAAAGTAGTAATTGACTGTTGATTCGGAGATAATGAGAATCCATCCTGAAACACATTTCAGGGAATACAATTTAGAAAATATTTACAAAGGCAGGTGGTATAGAGCATGGGTTGGTTTCATCTCATGCCTCCAGAACATAGTACCATAAAGAAAAATGATAAAAGTCCATTGGAGCTGATCTTCCTTTGACCAGATATTTACACGACAGGTTGACAGCAAAAGGTGTTTATAAAATAGGCTGATGGCAAAAGGATTATTTGTTCGAATGTTCTCACTGGGACAACAAGTACAAGTTCCAAAATAAGCCTGAGGAGAAGCAACTCTTCACTTTCTCAGAACACTGAAAACCCTGTTGACCCTAAGTTGACCCTATCTATTCCAATCTTTAATATTCAAGCGAGTTTCTTTAATATGCAAGCAACCTGACCCCATTCTCTATCCTATTTGCTTGGGGGACTTCCTGCACTGCTGCTATTATTTCTGAGCAACCTGGGGGAGGAAGCCTAAATTTTCTTGTCATTTCTACCCCAATTTTCTCCTCCCAGCTAGATCCTCATTGATCTGTACACATCCTGTGTTCCTCTCATAGCTCCTTGACTCAACCCATGTGTGGAGTATGGAGAACTCCTTTTCCTTTATTCTCCAGAGCACATCCTCCTCCCAGTAGGTTCCTAGAAGGTTGAGAATGACACTTGAGGTAGAATCCAAAACAAAACCAAATCTAAATTGTATTATTTGACATTTCTAAGTTTCTGGGCCTTCCTGTCTTCAAGGTTTTCTTTCTTACTATTCATTCTCCTCCTAGGTTTCAACCTCGGCCATGATCCTTCTAAAAACCTTTCAAGTCCCCTATTTCTTCCCAAATTCCAGGGCCCCAGACTTTGTTGAACGGCCAGGGTGAACGTAAATTCCCTGTTCCTGTATTACGCAAAACAATTCTTTTCTTTCCCTCTTATGTTTTCACTTTTAGGGACTTTTTTTTTTTTTTTCCTTTAGGGCTTACACTTGTTTAATATCTCTCTCTCTCTCTCGCTCTTCCCCGCCCCCAACTCCACATAGAGAGATAAGTAGATAGATAGATAGATAGATAGATAGATAGATAGATAGACAGATAGATAGATATCACTATAGATAGGTATATCGCATACACACATACCACACACATACAAGCCTGATGCCTGGCTTAGGCAATGAGGAGTATTTGGGAGATAACCAGCCAGTCTAAATGCATTTAAATTTAACACATGAAATGCCTGCATATTCTGTCATAGTAAATAAATGGGATTTTTAGTCAGCAAAATCTGGCTGGATCACATCCCAGGACGGTCTTACACCAGCTGTGTATCTGTAGCAGGATAAGTAAGATTAGGAGGCCATACTGGCTTTTCCCTTTGTAAGAAGCCCAGAGGAATCTAGGTCCCTTGCACCTTAGTGTCACCTTAGTGTGTCAGCATCTAACTCCTTTGCAACATAAGCATTCCTATAGGATACCAGCAGACCGCCAGATGGCTACATGTTCTCAACACCTAGTAAGGCCTAGGAAAGAGAATAAAACTCTCTTATTTGTGATGTAACTTCTCCAATCTCCAGCCCATCAGCACTGAAAGTCCAGGAAACTATTAGTTACAGATTTCTGCCTTGTGGGGGCTAGAGACTTCTCTGGGGTCCCGTATGCACAGCTAGTCTCAAGGTCTAGCTTATAGTAACCTTTATGTCATAATAGTAAAAAACACACCCCTAGGTGGAGATTTTACATGCTACTGATACATGTGATGCATGTTAGAACATGTAGATGCTAAGCAAATGCTCCAACTGCAGGTCTGCCTTTGCATACTTGACCTCATCAGTATGAGTATGTATGAACAACTCCCATAAAAAGAATTCCTCTTAAGGTACTATCCGCCATCTCTCCCTTTGAGCAGCTTGCTTCATCTCTCAGAGTATACTTTTGTTTTCTAATAAGCTTCTTTGTTTACTCTGACTTTGGACTCGCTCTCAAATTATTTTGTGTGGCAAAGTCAAGAACCTGAACCAGCCCACCAACAACACATTCTTGGACAAGGTAAGATCTTGGGAACCTTTCTGAAACTCATTTGCTCATTTATGACAGAGGCAGTCATAGTTCAAATTTGTTGGCAGGATTAAACAAGATGAGGCACATAAAGCAATTAACATACTACATGAATTAGAGTAAGTATTAATAAAAATAAATAAAAGCTAACCAAATTCAAATCGGGTAAGAAAAAAATAGCAAATACAAGTAAAGGAAAAAAGAATAGACAGAAAAACATGTGGTTGACAAAAATTCTCTCCTTGACTAAATTTTAATCAGGATCCTCTGAGCCAAATTAAGCCCATTCATGAGCATGTCCTTCAAGAACCCAGTTTTTTTATTATTATTATTATATTTTAAGTTGTAGGGTACATGTGCACAACGTGCAGGTTTGCTACATAGGTATACATGTGCCATGTTGGTGTGCTGCACCCATTAACTCATCATTTACATTAGGTATATCTCCTAATGTTATCCCTGCCCCCTCCCACCACCCCATGACAGGCCCCAGTGTGTGATGTTCCCCATATAAATCATGCTGCTATAAAGACACATGCACACGTATGTTTATTCCAGCACTATTCACAATAGCAAAGACTTGCAACCAACCCCAATAATAGACTGGATTAAGAAAATGTGGCACATATACACCATGGAATACTATGCAGCCATATAAAAGGATGAGTTCATCTCCTTTGTAGGGACATGGATGAAGCTGGAAACCATCATTCTGAGCAAACAATGGCAAGGACAGAAAACCAAACACCACATGTTCCCACTCATAGGTGGGAATTGAACAAAGTGCCCAGTTTTAGCAAGATTCTTCTCCAGTTGCTTTTGCCAGAATCCATCAATATCTTATCACCCTCAATATCTGATCCAATTTCTCGTCCTCCACCATCTCCTAGTGAATTTGATCACTCAGGTTTATCTTCAGCAATAATCCTGTTATGCCAGTTTGGCCAGATCCCCCCCTTACCCCTGAGATTTCCTCTTAGTAATTTTCTGTTAACTGATCCCCTCTCCTCCTCTCTTCTCCTTGCCTTTGATTTCTCATTGTTTCTTCTTATATTCAGGGGTGAACCCAGTCTTTCTCCCCTGCTGCAAAACTGCACTGCAGTTGTCCCTGCACCTATTGGAATAGTCCTGAATAAAGTCTGCCTTATCATTTTAACAAGTGTCTGAATAATTTTACTTTAACATGGAGAAAGAGAAAAAGCAATGAGAAATGATGATGCCTTGTCCCCTAACAGAAGAGAGAGCTTAAGTGTCCTATCAGCTGCAGTTCCCTGACCTGGGAATCTCTGCAGCCCTCAGAGAAGGGAAGAGCCAGAAGTGCCCAGTTGATTCTGACTATAAAAGGTTGATATTTCTGAACTACTTCATAGTCACTGTCTTATCCCTAGGAACAAAATCCCCTCCAACCCACTTACCTTATTCTTTCTCACAGGACCCCTGAGAAATGTAAATGTCTGGCATTCATCATTCATACTCGGGGCTTCTGAACTCCTACTCCAGTGCTATGGGCCAGCATTTATTCTATCAGGTTGCTGCCTTTGTCCTTCAGAGTGCTGAATATTTTGATAATCCCCTCTAAAGGCAGGAGTGATCCACAGGCTAAAGAGAAGCAGCAGGCATTTTGACCATTGCAGGTATGAATAGACTCTTGTTTCATCCCAGGTTGAAGCACAGAATCGTGACCCAAAGGCTAGTGATCCAAAAATGAGATTTTTATAATGCCTTAGAATACATGAAGAAAGGAGGGACAGAGAGAAAGGAGATGCAAAGACCACTTGATAGAAGCTATCTTAAGAAGGAACAGATAATAGATTCAGTTACCATGAATGTATTTCACTCTTTCTGTGTCTCAAAGAATATGCATACAACCCTAAGATCTAATTTATTTCGTTTCAGCAAGGTGAGTATGCCTGAAGAGATGTATTGGCAAATATTTTTCAAGAATTGTTAAAATTGTCCTGCGGTTGTAAAGCTTCATTATTTCTAACCAAAGGGCAAATACAGCATTAACTTTTTCAGTGAAGCCAGTATAGAACACATCCATATAGCTGTCACAGACAGAAAATGTAACCTTCACCTTACAATTGTTTCTTAGATTTCACTTGGAAGTGGTCCAGAGCTTAAAAACCTAATCACTCATGATTTCCAACATGGTCCATTAGCTCCAACATTCATATATAGATACATTGATATCATTAGTAAAAATCTTTAGAAATGTGAACCACAGAAAGGTATCCACCATTTTGTACGTGCATTTTCTTTGCCACTTTTCAAAGCATGACAGAAGTAGAAAGTAGAATCACATGTTGTCCAAATAAAATCCAATCTCTTTGAATGTTTAAATATTAAATTAATTTTTTCAACAAAGATTTAGAGAGCCTTCCAGGTACAAGGTGATATATACTTGAAATGAGCTTGTAGTAAAAGGTTTCCTCTCATAGAAAATGAGTGTTACTAAACCTAAACGATACAATGCATTATGCAAACCAACCACTCAGCTGACCCACAGTTGAAAGTACTTACTGCCTCATAGCCATGCCCATCAATTACAGAACTCGTTTCTGCTGAGCCCTAGATAGACCTGAAAATCTTCCTCAAGAGAACAATGTAAAGACAGTATTATCAGCCCATCAGAATTAAAAGAAATGA
The DNA here is from genome assembly GCF_003255815.1 of Theropithecus gelada. Taxonomy (NCBI): domain Eukaryota; kingdom Metazoa; phylum Chordata; class Mammalia; order Primates; family Cercopithecidae; genus Theropithecus; species Theropithecus gelada. Next base: position 20,751,871 of record NC_037672.1, read on the forward strand.
AAATAATTTGGCCCTTTAGAGTTAGCTAATACACACATACCACAGTGCCTGGCACAAAATAGTCACTGAGAAAATGTTTGGTCAATGAATGAGTCACTGAATTGACTGTTGAAAGACTGAATTATTACTATTGGACAAAATCATGAGACTAAACATTTGGGACAATCTATTTGAACATACAAACGGCCTTGCCAGCCACAACAAAATTATAAAAATAAGACCCAAAGGAATCCCTAATTGAAAGCATCCCAGTTACAAAATAAGTCCTGAAGTGAATTCTGTAAACAGATCAATAGGACGTTTCAAATAAATAGGTCTTGTAGGAGTAATCAATGGTATCCGGGTGAAAGATTCAGCAGGCTTCTAAACAACACAGAGCATTTATCTTTGAACAGATTCCTTGGCCATTTGAGGGCAGGAAGGTGAACAAGGCTGAGACTTATTGTCAAGCTAACTGAAATTCTACCTCCCCATGCATTTTGTTCACTCTGCTCACACAAGATAATTTGCTTGCTCTCTCTACATTTCCTGAAGACTTGCAAGGCTAAAATCCTGGGCTCTTGCCAAGCTGTATCACATTCACTGTGACTGATAAGCATAGCTGCAACAAGGAGTAGCACTGTTATTCAAAGGGGGCACCTAACCATATCGTTGGGTGGAATTGTTAGAGCAGAATGATTATGTCACATTCGATTACAAGGTACACACATGTTAAGTCTAAAGCACGAATTATTTATAGAACCCAACTTCCATTGTTAGAGCAGCTTCCTAAGACTGCTTGAATCCTTATTGCTCCCTCCTTCTCTAAATTGCTAAATGAATCTTATAATATTTTGCTGACTAATCTCGATTGCCTCTTCACATTCACTCTCTGTCCTTCTCCATCATGCTGTATGAGGCCGTCTGTCCAGACTGCTTTACCTGGGTTCCTGAGCTCTCTAGCTTTCAGTTGGTTTGGGGGTTGATGGAGACAGACGTTAATGTATGTTCTCTAGGATCTGACCCACAGAGGGAGAGAGAAGGGCTGTGCTCCTTTAGAAAAAGGCTGTAACTCCTATCAGGAGGTACTCCCCTACAGTGATAGCCACAGCTCTCTCCGGATTCTGGAAAAGGCTTCTTCCCCTCCCAGTTCCATAGGGTAGTAATGGCTCCTGATATTTGCTACTCCTTGGGTGCTACTTCACTCTATTTTGATTCTCTTTTTCACCCATATATCGGTAAACTGTTTTTACCCACATATTGGTAAATTTGATTCTCTTTTTTACCCACATATTGGTAAATTGTTCTTTCACTTAACCTCTCTTCAATCACCCTATTTCATGCCAGGATTCTATTTATATAAATACGTATCACAATATTTAGCATTTTTTACTATTTATTACTACCTTTCTATATTTCCCATCTGATTCCTGTATAAATTTGTAATTTCTAACTTGATTGTATTTCTCTGAGACAAGGAGTGTGCCTCTGGGCTTATGATAAGATTTCAACAAAGTGTAGGAATTGATGTGGTTCTTGAATTCTTATCACTGGGAAGGAGGCATATTTGAGTAGAGTTCTGACAACAAACAATGACAACTAAAAACTGTTGAGAGCTCAGCATCTGCCAGACAACTGTGACAGACATTTTCCCTGTAAGTCTTGTGTTTTCCATAACTACCTTGTAAGTTATAACTTATTATTGTCTTTTCTTAAGATAAGGAATCTGAGGCACAAATGTAACTTAAATAGGGTCACAGAACTAGTCAGTAGAAAAGCCATGATGCAGACCTGGGTCTTTCTGACTCCTGAGTTCAGGCCCTTTCCCACTATTTGAGACGGTCACTCATAATGGACACCATGACTATTGCTCCAGTGAGCCAACTGCTGCAAATGGAGCTGATTCTTCACTAGACACAGAGTCATCAGCAGCCAACAGAGATAGAATTTGATTAATTCTGTTAAATTCAGACAAATAAATAGATAGAAATAAGTATTTCCGAGGCTCATTTTTTTAATCTATTTACTCACAAAATGCTTTTCTACTTTGAAATAGTCTATGGTGATTTGGGCAAGTTGCACTTACCACTTCATCTCTGTGAGTTGGATTAGGCATTTCTATACCAGTAAAAGTGATTTTTTTTGGCACAATGTCAGTATGTTGTAAGCACTTAATAAATATTATAATCAATTAAGTTGTTATAGAAGCCTTCTTGTCACCAGAAATCAATGCCAGTGTTCAGCACTTAGATAAGAACATTTTATCCTTCACAAACAAATAAGATTTTTGATTATTTGATGCTGAAAAATTAAATATAGCAAATTTTCAGATGAGTATAATTGTACTGTATTAATCACACAGGTCTGATTTCATCACAATAAATGCTAATTTAATGTCAGATGCATTTTTTCTAATTAGCACCAGAAATGCTTTTACTTCACATGCCATATGAAAATATTTCAGATCATAGAATTTCAGAAGAAAATACAAGCTTATTGACTCAGAGGCATTTCAGGACAAGTAAAATACATTCAAATTACAGTCCACATAGAAAAAGGAGACTTCAGAAAAATCAATTTAAGTTCTTAATCGTTTTTGAACCATGGATCCCTTTCACAGTTTTATGAACCCTATGGCCTTCTTCTCAAAACAATGTTTTCCAACGAATAAAAGGAAATACATATATCTACAAAGAAAATTAATTATATTGAAAAAAGCTATAAAAATATTACAAAAGTAACTTGTGATATAGTGATACACTTCGCTATAAACGTATTAACTATCAAGATGTAGAAGTGGGTCAAATACCGTAATTTTTAACTATATCTGCAACAACTGCAATGTGATATTATGATTATGATTCTATCTATGATTTTACTGGAGGCAAAGTTACACATAATTTCTGTGCTTTTTTGCTTACACACCCATAATTTAAGGACCTTAAATTAAATAGAAGTTAGTTAAATAAAGATGAAATTTTTATTCCTATGTAAGTTCACTGAACCCTTAAATTCTATTGGTGGGTCCTAGGTTAAGAAACAGAAGCAGGATTGTAAGTGGAGTACTAAATGAGGAAATACATTAATCAGAAAGAGAGGGGGAAAGAAAATACTTCCTTTCTCCAAGACTAAGTGCAAAAGAAAACTGGGGCTGTTCGAATGGAATTAATTGTAGAGCCAAATATACTCTTGCTCCACAGAGCAAAATAAAATGCTATTTTAAAAAAATAAGTGAAAATAGATTTCAAGCAGACTGCCTCATGAAAGTCTTCGAAAACAGAATGTGCTGAATTTTGAAGTGACTGACAGGATGAAGTGTTTTTTAAAATTTCTAACGTATATTTCATCATAAAAAGTGAGTGAAAGTTCAAAGAAAGAAAATGGTAGGACTATACACTTATTTTATATACATGATAAAAGCAAACACATTTTGTCAATGGGAGACTTGCGTCTGGATTATTTATGTTAGCACACTCTCAAATTTGTAGTGATAACATGTGCAAGCCAGCCCATCTGTTAGTGGCCAGACAATCTTAGACAGGCACCACTCAATTGCCTGGATTAGGGAAAAAAAAAAAAAAAAAAAAAAGGATTAAAGATCAGCAAAAATACACTGACCAAGAACAATATCAGAAGATTTTAAAATAGGTCCATTAAAACCAAATACTGGGCTGGCTGCAGAGGTTCACACCTGTAATCCCAGAACTTTGGGAAGCCGAGGCGGTGGATCACCTGAGGTAAGGAGTTCAAGATCAGTCTGACCAACATGGTGAAACCACGTCTATACTAAAAATACAAAAATTAGCTGAGTGTGGTGGCGGGTCCCTGTAATCACAGCTACTTGGGAGGCTGAGGCAGGAGAATTGCTTGCACCCAAGAGATGGTGGTTGCAGTGAGCCGAGATGGCACCATTGCACTGCAGCCTCGGCAACAAGAGCGAAACTCCATCTCAAAAATAAATAAATACATAAATAAAACCAAATACTGAGTTACCATTCTCACTAAATGTATAACATAGTACCAAGGTTGGTTTTATGGTGTCACCCTAGAATGGATCAGGAATTTAGAGGGAATATAGTAAGTATGACTTAACAAGACCAAATGGTCACCATAGTAACAATCTAGTTTTTCTGTATCTTAAGTCTCTCCTCCTAATTTCCCTCTTTTCAACGGCCACAGTGAATTTCGGGGTTCTTAGTTTTTCCTACCACTCTCCTTTGTTCTGTGGCAATGACTGCCCTCCCACCTACCTGATGTTTCACCACTGCGTACTCTAACCTGAAGAACTTTGTGCCATTTTAGTACACACGACTAATCACCCTGTAGATGCCTCCATTCTTTCTGGACCACCAGGTGTTCTCCAGTCCCGCTTCTGTTTCTAAACCTTCTCATTTTACAAGAATATCTCTTAGATATTAATTCTTGGTCCAGCAACAACCTAGAAGGCCTTTTCTCTCCATGTCACACAATCTCATAGTAGACACTGAGGAATGGTCTGGGGTTGTGGACAAAGAGACAGAGCCTTCTCAGAACAATTCAGATGTGCTGAGTGAGCACAGAGAGTGTTCTGAGAACAAGAGGGTAAGAACTTCTGGAGAACACAAGGCCCATGGAAGCTTGCACTTTTGTATGTTTGTGTTTTGGGTTTTGTTTGTTTGTTTCTTTTTTGAGATGCAGTCTCGCTCTCTTGCCCAGGCTGGAGTGCAGCGACACAGTCTCAGCTCACTGTAACCAGTGGTATGGTCTCAGCTCACTGTAGCCTCCACCTTCCAGATGCAAGTCATTCTCCTGCCTCAGCCTCCCGAGTAGCTGGGATTACAGGCACGTACCACCACGCACAGCTAATTTTTGTAGTTTTAGAAGAGATGGAGTTTCATCATGTTGGCCAGGCTGGTCTCTAACTCTTGACCTCAAGCAATCCACCCACCTCGACCTCCCAAAGTGCTGGGATTACAGGCATGAGCTACAGTATCCGGCCTTGCCCTTTTGTTTTGAAGATCACTGTGTCCTCTGATCAACGCTTTTTGCATACAGCATAGTTTTTGCATCTTCTGCCTATATTAATTAAGTTCATATTGTTTTCTGCTATTGGTCTGCATCCTTTCACCTACTACCATCACCCTTTTAAGAAGTATGTACTCTCTCTGTAAATTAATGTTCCTGGTCCCTTCCAGCTAAACCTAGCAATACCCAAGATGACAATGAGCAACGCTTTCAACAATTTAATTTAGCAAATTTACTACTTTAAAGCTTAGGTCACTCTTAAGGCAATTTCTATATTTAAATCAATTATTTTATTTTCTTTTTATTCTGGACAACATGAACACATACATGAAGACTCATAGACAATACAATGAAATATGGTCAGACAAGCAAGCTATATGTACTTCCTACACCTTGTGGGCCTCAGTGCTCTCATTTCTACAAAAGGACAGTAGATATTATTAGAATGAAGTGAGATGAAAATAAAGAAGTGAGCTGAACACTACTTAGTGGTTCCTTAAGTGGGAGTTCCTAGACCCTTGTGGGTCCATGGCAATACTTTCATTTACTTATGATGAAATTCAAAGAAATATGCAATGAATTTTTCAGAAGACAAACTTTATCCAGCTAAAATATTGTTTTGCATCCTTATCATGTGCTGCCTACATTTTTGGATAGAGCTCACTCTTTTATAAAATCATTATGATTATCGACAGTAGTTCTCCCCCATTAGGTCCTTTATATTACAAAATGAAAATATGAACATATGCCATGTGATCACAGTCCACTTTTTAAAAAAATTGCACACCCTCAAGGAACTTAGAGAGGTCTGAAAAGCTTAGATCCTTGTCATAAGGCAAAACAGTTTCTGAGCATAGTTGAACTCTTAGTTGTCTTGGAAGCTCAGAGGTATCATATTGAAACCAAGAAAACCCCATGAATTGGAAAGTTTTGGCAGTGCTTCTCACCCCTATCCCTCAGCATTACCTCCTTGCCAGAGGCCGTGGACCTGTGAGTCACTCCTCTCAAATCAGAGGCCAATCTGACCAGCATGGCTGCCCCCTTCAGGCAAGGCTGACTGTTGGCTGAAGAGTTCTCTGGACTCCTGCATTCAGGCGTCTTGTCCAAACTTTAACTCAATAGACTGACTTCGTCATTTTGTTCTGTTTTTCTGAACATAAAATCAGGTCTTGCATATTGTAAAGATTTAGAAAACACAGGAAAGTATCAAGAAGGAAAACAGAACTCATCAATAACCCACCATTAAAGATGACCAATTTTTCCTTTATGATTTTCTTGCTTTGATAATTCATATATTATTTTTATTTTTATATAATTTGAATAATAATCTATTGATATGGTTTGGCTGTGTCCTCACCCAAATCTCATCTTGAATTATAGTTCCCATAATCCCCACATGTCATGGGAGGAACCTGGTGGGAGGTAATTGAATCATGGGGGCAGTTACCTCCAGATTAGTCTCATGATCGTGAGTAAGTTTTCACGAGATCTGATGGTTTTATAAGGAGCTTTTCCCCACTTTCACTCTGCAATTCTCCTTCCTGCCATAATGCAAAGAAGGATGTGTTTGCTTCCCCTTCCACCATGATTGTAAGTTTACTGAGGCTTCCCCAGCCCTGCGGAAGTGTGAGTCAATTGAACCTCTTTCCTTTATAAATTACCCAGTCTCGGGTATGTCTTTATTAGCGGCGTGAGAATGGACTAATACATCTATGTATGGTTGACTGTCTTGCTTTTTAAGGACATATGGCATGGGGAGACTTTTGTCATGCTATTAAGAATTCTCTGAAATAACTGCATTTGTTGACCAAAAATGTTTCATCATACAATTTTTTTTATTATTTAAAAATAGCCTAATGGAAATGTTTGTTTATAAACCTTTGTAAGAAAACATAATTATCATGGTAAACAAATTAGCAGAATTATTGAGTTGAAAGGCATGAAATTTTAAGGCATTCCATGTAGTCAATGTACATTAGTTCTCCTAATTTATACTCTTACCATCAATATAAGAATGTCTGTATCTCCCATATTGGTACTTATTCTTAACCACAGTTAATTTGAAAACTGAAAAGCCAGCAGCTAGTTATTTTTATATTTTCATCATTAAAACCTACTGAGGTTGAACATATTTGATCTTTATTAGTCATAGCTCTTCCTTGGTCATTGTTATACAGGTTGAATGAAGTTTTTTCAAAATAATGTTGTTATTCTGTTTATTTCTAAGGTAAAAGGAAGAGAATAAAATGATATTAATGAGAACGTACTGTATGGCATGTATAGAGCTTTATTCCAGTCTTGTAGTAGCACTCATAATTATTCTGGTGGATAGCCATCCAGGTTTCCCAGTAAACTGAAATACTAGAATCCAAACCAGGTGTGTCTGTCCTGAAAACCTTGAGCTTCATAGTCTGGTACACTTTCAGGAATGCTATCAATGTATGCAACTTAACAATGACTCTATAGTTTTAACCTCTTACTTCTTATGTGGATTTGTCAAGGGTAACACTAAACCAGAAGTTGCAAAAATAAAGATAAAACCCTTATTAATTGATAGTTTTCAATTCTTCCTTTCCCAAGAATACCTGCTTCTTCCTTTGGGAAGACATTTGTGATGTTAAATTGTTAAGTTGTAATTGTCATTGGAATATAGTTCATTTTTAAATCCTTATAGTGAATTACAATATTTTTTAAAGTCTCCAAGTTCTTAATTTCCTGGCATTATTCTAAAAAAAATTCCTTGATTTCACTCTAGAGAAATTTTGTTGTTCTCTCTTGACTAATATTTTTCTTGCAAATATGGCTATCATTTGTTTTTTGCTAAAGACATTATTCAAAGAGAAATTAACTCTTTATATCAAAATAATGCAAATGAATAAATGTGCTGTCATAATTGGGTAAATGTAGAGAAGCCAGCTTTTCTTCCTAATGTTAATATTTTGGATTATATATAGGGTTTAGAAGCTAAATGTGAAGGCAGTGAAAGAAAAACAGTACCCTAGGATAAAATAGTAAATATTATTTTCAATCTATAAAATTATGATGAGTATTGGAAACCTTAATTTCAAACCCATTCAGGAAAATATACTACTATAACTAGGTCACTGTCCTTGAGTTTTCAAGGGCTTTTGACCTGATCTAATGATTCTGGTGAATAGACTAAACTGCCTTGATCATAACTATATAGTAATCGTTAAGTTGCACACACTGATACACACACAGTATTAAGCAGAGTTATAAAGCAGTAGTATATCTGTATTTGTGGAAATTGCCCAGTAATAAAAACTAACACTGTAAATATTAATACATTTCTAAATATGTTTTGGGTGCATTGCAGGTAGCCCATTGTTAATGACGGTTTCCCAAAACATCAACTTTAAAATCTTTGAGACATCTTAGCCTTGACCCAAACTTAGCTCAATATTTTTCTGCTGCTTCATATAAAACAAATGCTATCAGGTACTCACAGAAATCTGAGAACCTGCCACTCTCATTTACTATAGACCCATATCCCATGAACATATTAAGATGGAAAAAGATACTACGCCTGGAAAAGATTATTTCCACACAAACTGGGAAGGATCAAGGTTGGTTCCAATCAAAGGAAATTTGAATCTACTAATACTTATTAAGCAGAAACTGTATCTCCTACATTTATAGTTGTGTCTTTTCTCATATGAAAGTGAGTGCAATTAAGTACAGGATGTATGTGAGATGTTACCTCCTCTCTCTGGAATTACTGCACAGTTTAATAGACATCAAAGAGTAAGATTCATAAGAAGGAAAGCACTGTGTTATGACATTTAACATTGGCTTATTCAATGCTCAACTGACTCATCAAGTGAGCATTACTGTCTCACCACTGTGAGTAAAAATATGAGGCTCAGAGTGATTAATTTGCTCAAAGTCACACAGCATTCAAATCTGGTAGGCAAGGGCTTGAACAGCCACTAAAGAAGATCGAAAGAAGCAGAAGACAGTGAAAAAAGCATTTTACAAAACATGAAGAGTTTTTCAAATTTTGTGTTTTGAGACTTAGTTGATCTTTAATGTCTCCAAGGCAAAGTTCAAAGCTAAGAAAAATATGCATTTCAAGGAGAAGAAAAGGAGAAGAATTTTTGGAGTTGGGACACGGAAATCTAAGTAGACGGGCAGAGGAAAAGCTCGCAGAAGAAGAAACGGAAGCATGTAGGAGACCAGACAGAATCAAAATAGAAACTGAGAGATTGCACCAAAAGTAGCCTAGAGCAGTCTTTCAAGTGGCTGAGTCCCTGACTTCTGTAGGAAAAGAGCAGAGGGAGTTTGAACTAGTGTGGACTTCAGGAAGCTTGGGCTTTATTTAAATGCATGGAGAGCTCAGCAGCAAAAATGAAATGGAAGCCTCATCCATGAGTGGCTTTTCCTAAGGAGGGTCTTGAGAACTTCTTTTCCAGAATAACCAGATGTTGCCATGTGACCTTCTGAGGTACTATAGTTCTGCTAATGTAGTAAAAACAAATATTAAAGAGCTCAATAGAACTTTTTAATACCTGATTTTTTCCCTGAAATTCACTTAAATTCCACGTAGTTATTTAGAATATGGAAATAAAATTAAAATGTACCCTGAATAGACCTTATATTCTATGCTCTCTAGGCCCAAGAAATAACATTCTAAGACCAAAATACAGACGTCAAAGAAAGGCAAATAAGTTTTATAAAAGACATTTAAATGGACAACCTAAAATTTTGCTTTTGAGGTTTTCTTTTTTTAAGAGACAAGGTCTGCCTCTGTCACTCAGGCTGGAATGCTGCGGCAATCACAGCTTGCTGCAGCCTTAAACTCCTGGCCTCAAGAGATCCCCCTGCTTCAGCCTCCCAAGTAGCTAGAACTGTAGGCAAGCACCACCATGCCTAGCTAATTATTTTAAAAAATTATTAGAAACGAGGGCTTACTAGTTGCCTGAGCTGGTCTCAAACACTTGGCTTCAAGTGATCTTTTTGCCTTGGCCTCCCAAAGTGTTGTGATTACAGACATGAGCCACAGTGTCTGGCCTAAAACATTTTTAAAGTTGGGGAGAGTTCGATTAGACTGACAAAGGTATATTAATATACGATTTTATTTTTAAAAAATCTTAGCTACACAGTCATGTGTGATGAACCATTGCTCCTGTGTTCTCTTTGATCTAAAAGCAAAGAACTTACTTTCTTTGTGACTACTACTTTGGCAGACAAATAATCCCAATTAACTTTGAACATATTTCCATTTTAGCAAATGTCATCCACAGTGCCACTGACTATCCACATTCCATATCTTTTTTCGGCTATAGGCTTATTGAAAATAGGGTGGAGGTCTTTCCATGGTGTTTGTCTTTACATTAGTGACTAACAAATTCCTGGCCCATAGCAATCACTAAATAGCTTACTAATGAAACAACCTTTCAATTGACTGATGAATGAATGAAGTGAATGGAGAATGGATAGGGTAACCAAATAAATGGCCCAACAGAGACTTCTTTTTGGAATAAGCTAAACACACATTAAACATTTCTGTAGTTAGAAATATTCAGGAGTAGGTCACATCATTATTTGCTAGGAATATAGTAGCAGGAACTCAAATGTAAGGTAATTAATAGATCAAAATTGCTTTGTAGGCTTCCTCCAAACTGATGGCCTTCATCCTATTTACTGTTAATGGCATAAGCGAATCTAACCTATCCGAGGGAGTTGTAGGAATATATATTTTAGGATGATAATAAGCCCAATAACAATAACATACATTTGTTTCAAAGCATAAGTACTCCCCATTTGCTGGTGGCATAATGGCCAGTTCTTGATGACAGGCTACTATGCAGCGTAACACTTTATTTCAAAGGAAGAAGATGGGGAATAACGCATGGAGAAAGGTTGTACTCAGACGGCCACTCAGTTCTGAGTGCTACAATGCCCACCAATCTTGAGAGGAGCACTTCCAGACAAGAAAGCACAATGGAGCCATTCTCCTTAGAAGAAATGCCCTCCTCGTCTAGCCTCGCAGTTAGAGGTCTGGTCTCAGCACAGTAGTTCCCCAAGATGGCCAGATGGATGGAACTCATTATCTTTACAAAATTCCAAACAGGATAAATGGGACTTATTTCTTATTAATTCCCCAATGGAGCTACCATTGAGGGCTCTAAATTTTGTTATTTACAATAATCAAATAAGCAGGAAGAAAAGGAGAAAAGAAGAACAGGAGGGATGGAGAGAATCCATTCACCAGGTGATCTATGATAAAGGCTTAGACAACTTGTCTTCAGGACATGTTGCTAGGGTCAACCAGAAGAAAAGGAATGCCAACATCATCACTTGCTACTGTCCCCCTCTCTCACTACTTTCTAGTCATTCTCTCTCTTACAGATTCTGAAAGATGATGACGTCACCACCACAGTCACTGCTTTCCCTCTTCCTGAAACTCTACCCCCAGGTCTTCAATGGTTCCTGGCTCCAGCTCACTACTCAGGAGTCCATCTCAGTGATTCTCTGCCAAGCAAAGTACAGTAGCCTCCCCTCCACTACTGTTATTTTCAAACTTGACACTTGTCACAATTTGTATGTTTAATCCATTTACTTCCTTATGTTCCACTTTGCCCATTAGAATATAAGCTCCATGAGGGCAAGCAGAGTTTTGTGTTGTTCACTATGGCATCTCTAGTACCTTCTGCAATTCCTGGGATATAACTGAGGTCCAATAAATAAATACAGAAAGCAAGAGGGAGGAAAGGAAACAGAGGCCAAGGAAGAAATATTTGCAGCATTTATCTTATTTTATAAAAGTCTTCCATAATTTCATTCAATATTCATTTATTGAGCAATTATTTCTGACTGCAGGAAGCCACTGCATTTTGTAGAACTGAACATTGTTCTATCCATGAAGAAAGTCTCATGAAAAATACAGATGCCATATTTAGTACATGAGTAGTATTTTTGCTTCATTGTTATTGCAAAATACTAAAAAATGCAGCCACGTCTTCATTTCTCGACCCCTGATCTACAACTCTGTCTTTGTCTTGTAGACTAAGAACTGCAGGAAATAGAAATGAATCACTTCCCCAACAATTTCTATTTCTTGTTTTCTTGCCACGGGTTCTATTCACCCACTTAAGCATCTTAAGTCAATCAAACTTTTATAACCAAATCTCCTTAACAAATGCAAAACTCACTTCCCACCAAACAACCCTAATTTAGCACAAACTTTAAATTTCAAAGGAAATTTGAACGTGCTTTGCTTTAAATGTCAGGACTAGATTTTCAGACGGAATAATTAAGGGGGAGGAGACACTTCCTTCCAGTAAAATAGATTGCTAGTTTGTGGAAAGTACTAAGAATATTATGTTTTTTTCCATATGCTACTAATGGGCATCCTGATGATCACATGAAGCTTGCTTCTTTGTCCTGACTGCCACGAAGATGAGAATATTTGCACTGAAATCCAAAGGATAGACATCCGTTCTTAAAAGGCAAATCTATCGGCTTGTGTCTTCTATTACGCCTGCAGTTTTCAAGTATCATTACTCATTCTTACAACAATCCATAATCCCCTTCTCATGTGGATGAGGCTTGTGGATTATTTTTTTCTTACTATTATATAATATGTCGTATTTCTTACATAAGTAAGCAGTTTTTTAGAACATGAAATTCTGTATTGTTTGGAATGAATGAGATTCATGCAGTTTTAGAAATGTTTTGGAAATTTTACTGAAACATATTTTGATTTTCCAGGTTTAATGTTTAGAATCTAATCATTATGACTGAAAAGGTATGTTATAAACTGATTTATACAGCATAATTTTCCAATTCATTGGGGGTGAAATTAAGCTCCAAAAGTGCCAAAAGCTTTCAAGATGCTAGAAAACAAATAAAAAGCAGATACTTGGAAATATTTTTGCCCAACACAAGCATTTTTCACACTACATCCTATCTTCTCTCTCAGGCTGTTTTCTGAAGGTTTTTCCATTTCTCTAATTATATCAGAGAAGGTTTCTCAGTTACTAAAATGTACTGTCCCTCTTCAACACTTAACCCTAATGTATTTTTACAAAGGGAGTAAGCGGATGGGTTTCTGCCAGCACCAGGGAGCTATAAACGGTTCCCACAGGGGGTGAGAGACAGGGTCTACATAAAGCTTCCATCGCAACTGTAAATCCCAAATCTGTGAATGCAAAGGTTTTCCATATTGAAAAGTGTGATCATGATCTTTGTGTCTTACCAAAAGATGTGACATTTCATAACTTTAAATAACTCCAAAGACTGACTTCAAGATCAGTGATATTCTCAGTGAAGTAAATGCGCCCGATACCTGTGGCAATCATTGAGGGCACACACACAGAGATTACATTTGGCTAAATTACAAAAGCTCTTCTTCCTTTTTCATTTTTCTTCATGTTAAAATGTTCGTTATATTAGGAAACTAAGCTGTGTATGATAAATGCTTTTGCTTTATAGGGTGTGAGTGTTCAAACGATTACAGTTTGAGGACATACAATCACAGATACAAAGATAAAGTACAAATTATTTTTAAAAGAGAAAACTGACTTTGTGTAAAAGATAGACTCCAGACACAAAATACATAGAAAATGCTGTCTTTAAGAGTAGATGATAATGGCCTGGTGTCTTAGTCAGTCTGGGCTTCTATAACAAAAGTACCATGGACAAGGTGGCTTAAACAACAGAGATGTATTTGTCATAGTTCTGCAGGCTGGAAGTCTGAGATCAGGGTTCCAGCATGGTCAGGGTCTGGTGAGGACTCTCTTCCTGCTTTGCAGTTGGCCATATTCTGGATGTATCCTCAGTTGGAGCGGAGGAGAAAGAGTTAGCTCTCTCGTCTCTTCTTACAAGGACACTAATCTCATTCATGAGTGTTCCACCCCTAAGACCTAATCACCTCCTAAAGGCCTTACTTCAAAATACCATCACATTCAGGATTCAATTTCAATGTATGAATTGTGGGGGAACACAAACATTTAGTCCATATCACCTGGGGACAGGATGCTCCAAAGAGATTTCGAATGATGAATTTCACCCTTCCCCCATTTACCTTCCTAAATTGTTTCAAACACAGAGACTTACGAAAGAAAATGAATATTTTCTCTTTAGTCATTGTCATGCTTAAGGAAATTATGCTGAACTCATTTGCATGGAGATGATTCAGCCTTCTGAATGATTTCCTTAACTAACACAGTTATTATTATAGATGAGGTTATATAATTGAAAAGCTTAAAAGAGGTTGTAACCATCCTTGATATATTCTAACTCATAAAGAAAATATTGCCGATGATTGAAACCACTTGATTTTGCAGAATACTTGCTGATCATAAAAAGTCTTTGCAATTACTTTTTGAATTTCAAATGTAAACTTAGGGCAACTGAAAAAAAAGAAACTCTTGGTAAAACTTTCTACCTAGTGTTTTATCATTAGTTGTTCAACTATGATAGTTCATATTTATGTAACACTTATTATGTGCCAGGTACTGTTCTCATTCTTGTTCATTATTTCATTTTATTGTCACAACAACTTTATGACTTACATATTATTAGGTATGATTCTTATCACCACTTTACAGAGAAGAAAATTAACACAGAGAGAAGTTAAGTGACTTACCCCAAGGGCTCACAGAGCTGGGATTCAATCTTTGCTCTTAAACTCACTAAACTAAATCGATTCTGAATAAGGATAAATAAAACAAATTTAACACTCTGACTCATACACAGAATAACTTAAAGAAGAGTAAGGGAAAACTGGTGCAGGCCACAAGAATTACTTATGAAGCTTCTCTGTGGAACATTATGCAAAGTGTGTTGGATAATGCTTATCTTTTAACAACCAAAGTAGAACTGGTGACTAAATTCTCCCTGTGCCTAGACTCAAAGGATTCAGAAGCAATAAAAATGAGTCAAAACTTCAGGTTCGTACTTCCATAATCATGTTGCACTCAAAGCCTTGCGAACACAAGAAGATAAAAGGAAACTAGAAAGAAACAAGACTTTCAAATAGACCAGCACACATAAGGGTGATTAGGAGCCACTCTCCTCAACCGTTTTCCTTTGCCCTCAGGTGCAATCATGCCAGAAGCAGTTAATTCTGTACCCTCCCCTTTGCTACTTTCATATTTTGTATGCTCTGTTTCATTGCATTCACCATGCTATTATAACTGTCCACACCTTCTGAAGGGCTTCTGATCCTGCTCAGAGCTGGCCTACAGCTACTCTCTTCATGACTCAAGCAAAGCTCAAGGCTTTGCTTCCTCATCTCCAATCTGAAACTTCTATCTCGCTGAGCCTTTTTGGTCTTTGGCTTCATATCCAGTTTGGCTCTTTTTATACAGTCACATGGATCACCCGTCAAGTTTTACTTTTACTGCTACAAGTTGAGCATATCGAATCTGAAAACCTGAAACTTGAAATGCTCCAAAATTCAAAACTGTTTGAACATCGACATGACACGACAAGTTAGCCTGAACGCACTATTTTTTCACTATATTAATAGCATGTCATATTTTTATTGCTAAGTATTTACATGTGAATGAGTGTAAGAAAATGATTGCTTATAGGTACGATATAAATTTAGAGTCAGGAGTGACAGTGGTGCCAACCAACCACAGGTTATCCACACAGGTGGCTGAGACAGTGACGCTTTCGCTTCTCCATAGGCCAGTGTATGGAAACTTTGTTTTATATACAAAAATTATGTAAAATATTGTATAAAATTACCCTTGGGCTATGTGTATAATGTGTATATAAATCATAAATGAATCTCATGGTTAGATTTGGGTCCCATCCCCAAGATATCTTATTAATTATGTATATGCAGATATCTAAAATCTGAAAAAAAAAATCTAAATTCTGAAACACCTCTGATCTCTCTCGAGCATTTTGGATAAGGGATACTGAACCTGTACTATCAATAGCTGCCTGCAGGCATTGCATTAGGTACTCAACACTCATTTACCTCAAATGTAGATCAAATATGCAAGGCAAGAGCTATCATCCCTATGATCCTAATACACAAGGGAGACCAGAGAAGGTTTCTCTTGGGGAACGACATTTGAGCCAATAGCTTAAGTACGAAAAGGGTTTCAACTTGTGAATACTAGAAACAACTACCCCAGGCAGATGGTTCAGAACATGTAAAGGTTTTCAAGTAGGACCTAGAACTAACAATAAGCTAATGTGGCTAGAGAAAAACCTGTGAGGGGCAGAGTAGCAGAGTGGCCCAAGAAGGGACCATGCAGGCCAGGCAAGACTGAATAATGCTGGCTTCATGATGTATTTCCTCCACTCAACTATGTACTCAGTATTGCCATAAACCATGTTTCCACGTTTGATTCATGTGGGCTCCCAGAGTCTAGCATATTTGCTCACCCTTAGTGTTAGTTTGAATATTGGTTTTGGAATTGCTGGTGGCATTGATGATGAATTTGTTGGTGGTATCCACGATGGAATTGGTGGTGGTACTGGTGTGGAATTCTGATAGGATTGCTGGTCCTATTGACAGAGGCATTGTGGTAGTACTACTATTCACTAGAGTAGAAACACAGTGAATGTTTACTGATCATCCCCCTCTAAATGAAGACCTGTCTTTTTTTTTTTTTTCCTTGAGACAGAGTCTAGCTCTGTCACCCAGGCTGGAGTGCGGTAGCGCCATCTAGGCTCACTGCAAGCTCCGCCTCCCAGGTTCACGCCATTCTCCTGCCTCAGCCTCCTGAGTAGCTGGGACTACAGGTGCCCGGAGGACCTGTCTCAATGCACCATATGTTATAATTCATATCATTCAGAGGCAAATGATAGTTAACACTGAAGCCTAGATGAGAAGGTGAAAAGCAATTAAAATGATTCACCTGGTTTTATTAACATGCCTGACCAGAGGCAGACTTAAGAATTTGGAAAAGCTGAATTTAAATAATTTATGTTCCTTAATGACCACATCGTCAGCAAAATTCTTTCTGTACTTCTGGAATATGCTCTAACTCTTGTGTGAACACAGTCTGACTCTCCTTGAATCCTTTAAGTGTGATGTCATCTGTGAATGTTCTTCATAGAAATAACAGATTTGAAGAGCCTAAAGATCAATTTTATATTTCTATTAGTAATTTGGTATTCATCCAAATGGGGAAAAGGACCAGAAAATATCCTCTTTCATAAGAATGTTATAAATCACAAATTCCCTTAAAAATTTACAGGCAGCTTCATACCGGATACTACTATAAGGATGAAGAAGACACAGTCCCTGAACTTTGTATTCATCTAATGATACCACTTATTCAGCACCACATACTTGTATTAAGCACATCATGTCATTATATTATTTAATCTAATGGAAATGTTATTATTCCAATTTTATACTTGAGAAAACTGAGGCCTAGAGAACTGCCTTTCCTCTTGGGAAAAGCATGGGTTTATGTCAGCCAGATCCTGATGGATTTCAATAGTGATGGTATAATGTTCAAGAACTTGAAGAAGAAACCCAGAGCCAGAGGATGAAACACAGGGTTTATTGAGGAGACTTACACACAGGGCAGTTCAGTGGTGGCAGGGTAGACAGGAGAACTGTGACCACTTATAAACAGCATGCAGTTTATACAGCATTGTTACTTAGCTTTCTCTTCCAGCAACCTCCACCTGGCAATCTTCATTTAACCCAAAACAAACAGCCTAGATACTCTACATGGCCTGTTTTCCAAGGGATGGGTGGAGGTTCAGATGTTCCTCATAGATAAGGAATGAATCCCTGAGTTGAACACTCTTGGATTTCTTAGATGTTCCTCATAGACAAGGAATGAATCCCTGGGTTGACCACTCTTGGATTTCTCAGACTCCCCATAGGGTCTAAGAATAGAATTCAGGGTATGCTTAAATTAAGTGACCGCTGTCAGGTACATCTGCCATACAACTTGCCATTCATGAATCTCATCTCCCGCCTTGCTCCTTGTATAAAGACCCTGGGAAATATTTAAGTATTGCATAATACATCGATGAACCTTAAAGCTAAGGATCCAGAGTCTATGGGTGAGAATTCCATAGAAAAGTTCCACATGGTTCTTCGGATCCCTAAAAAAGGAGTCAGGGACAAAGAAACACCTGAAGGACAGACACTGGTGATGACTCTGAAGTACATATGGGCACACCCTCTCTGAGCAGGGTGACCGATTTTTACCAGTGTATTGTGTAGAGTGAGGCCAGGACTTGGAGGGAATGGAAGACCTGTCTAAGTGCACAGGGTCAAACAATGATCTGTTAACCTCAACGAGTAACCCATTAATTCATTAATCATTTTGTTTTTCTCATAACATTTTGTCCAAACGAATTTCATGCAAAAATCTGTACCAAATAAGAGAAGACCATTTGCTGAACTCTACCAATAATTATTTTATGCCTGGCTCACTGGTTTCTGAAATTCTACAATCAGAAAGTTGTCCCTTTAAATCAAAGCACTAGCCTTACAAACAAATTAGGAATTACTAGGCATGGTATAACGTAGAGTAAATTAATTTGCCTTTGTCTCTTTTTCAGAACAGCTTTGATTAATTAAGTTGAGAGTTGTGGTAAGAATTATAATTAATAAATCATGCTGCTATAAAGACACATGCACACGTATGTTTATTGTGGCACTATTCACAATAGCAAAGACTTAGAATCAACCCAAATGTCCATCAGTGACAGACTGGATTAAGAAAATGTGGCACATATACACCATGGAATACTATGCAGCCATAAAAAAGGATGAGTTTGTGTCCTTTGGAGGGACATGGATGCAGCTGGAATCCATCATTCTTAGCAAACTATCACAAGAACAGAAAACAAAACACCGCATGTTCTCACTCATAGGTGGGAACTGAACAATGAGATCACTTGGACTCGGGAAGGGGAACATCACACTCCAGGGCCTATCACGGGGAGGGGGGAGGGGGGAGGGATTGCATTGGGAGTTATACCTGATGTAAATGACGAGTTGAGGGGTGCTGATGAGTTGATGGGTGCAGCACAGCAACATGGCACAAGTATACATATGTAACAAACCTGCACGTTATGCACATGTACCCTAGAACTTAAAGTATAATAATAATAATAAATTAATTAAAAAAAATAAAAGAGAGATGTGGTCAGCAGTGTCAAAAAGCTGTGTATTTAATCATTGTATACTTAAATTTCATGTAGTGCAAGCCATAGAATAGGTCATCCATAAATATTATGAATGGCATGAATATGAAAAGTATATATTGATTTAGCAACAATAATTGTTTTTCAACATACAAATCTCTAGTCAATAGTCTGCATGAGAAGTATCTCTGAAATACACAGAAATATTTTCTGCTGTATCAATAATTAATTGATATGTAAACAAATGTAAAGCATTAGCAATAAAGCATCCTGGTTATATCTTTAAAAAAAATAATAATAATAATAAAATAAAGAAGGGGAAAGTTTGGAAGGGAAAGGCTAGGCGTGATTTCTGTCAACTTACAGTTTAAAAATTACAGTGTGAAAATCTCTGGATTTACCCAGGTATATCCCTAATAGAAATATGTACATGCTTACCAAAGATATGTTCCAGACTGCTGAGAGAAGGCTGCTGTCAATAGCTAAAAAGCTGAAACTGCCAAATTTTTCCACTGATACTAGAATAGATAAAATAATTGTTGTATATTCATGCAAAGAACCAAGAACCAAGAGCTTGCAGTGAGCCGAGGTGGCGCTACTGCACTCCAGCCTGGGTGACAGAGCCAGACTCCGTCTCAAAGGAAAAAAAAAAAAAAAAAAAGACAGGTCTTCATTTAGAGGGGGATCATCAGTAAACATTCACTGTGTTTCTACTCTAGTGAATAATAGTACTACCACAATGCGTCTATCAATATGACCAGCAATCCCATTAGAATTCCATCGCCAGTACCACCACCAATTCCATCGTGGATACCACCAATTCCATCGTGGATACCACTAACAAATTCATCAATGCCACCAGTAATTCCAAAACCAATATTCAAGAACCAAGAACTTATTCACTATACGAACCAAGGGTAGATTAACTACTGCTACATAAAACAACATGGATGACTCTGACAGATGTCAGATGTCATGATCAACAAAAAAAAGGCCTACACGAAAGAGTTTGTATTAGGTGATTAGATTTATCCAAATACAAAAAAAAAGAAAGAAAGAAGGAAGAAAGGAAGGAAAGAAAAGAAAAGAAAAGAAAAGAAAGGAAAAGAAAAGAAAAAAACAGGGTGAATCTAAGTTAGGTTGCTAGAAGTCAGCATTGTGATTACCCTCACAGGGCAGGGAAATTAGTGACTGTTCTAGAACAATAGGGAAGTTTTTGTGGTGCTCGTTAGAGTGTGTATGTTCATTTTCTGAAAATTCCTGGGGCTCTACATTAATGGCATGGCCATTTTCTGTATGTATATTATGACTTAAAAAAATGCAAAAGCAAAAAATAAAACTGTTGATTTTGCATCAAAAGTCTATCTTAAAAATTAGGTCCCAACAGGTTATAGAATCTTAGGTGATCACTTAACCTCTGTAAATCTTAATTAAGTTGTCTATAAAATAGATGCCTATCACAATGGATTAAAATAGATTACAAATTGTAATATGCTTTGTAAATTATAAAGTTCTGTACAACTGTTAATTATTTAAACCAGTGGTTTGCAACCCTTGCTGTGAATAAGACTCACCTAAGAAGATTAACAGGGACAACTAAATAGGCATGTTATTCCCACTACCCTACAGATTTTGATTTCCTAGGTCTGGAAAAAAGCCAGCGCATCTCTATTTTCAGCAGTTCCACAGGCAATATAGCCACAGCTTTGGGCCATTGATTTAGAAAATATCTTCTTATTTCAAAAGTTAATACCCCATTTCGGTTTTGTTTCTGAGATCTGCATAACTCATCTACATTTTGCCAATCACAAGTTACAGACACGATAAAATTTCAGGAAGTCTAATGCATTTAGATAACAAATATCTGATGAGTAAGCAAGAGCCTTAATGAGCAAAAAGATATCTCATATTAAACCAGGCACCCAGAAGCAAAAATTGTTTGTGTGTGTGTGTGTGTGTGTGTGTGTGTAAAACTCACAAATAAATTATAAGGGCAGAATGCCTTCCTAGTAATATCCAAAGCCTGAGAACATGCCATTGTATATCTATGCCAGAAATCATGATCCAATTTATGCTTTGGTTTTGTTTTCCCTCCACTTGAGAAATGAACACCAGTTGTCGAAACAGTTTTTTATAACATTTCTTTTGATATCCTTTTCATGTTTTTAATAGTATGTTGTTCCAACAATGAGGCTTCCTAGACTTATAAAATTGCTAGACCTCAAGAAGTATATCAATTCCCATCAATGAGTAAAATGCATAAAATCAGAATGGTTTGGAGTTTTTCTTTGAATCCATATGATATTCAAATTGCATCATTCATCTCCCCCTAATTTTCTCCTTAGACAAATTCATTACACACAAGAAAGAGTTCAGAGCAAAGCAATCCAACATTGGCAATTTACTTGTGTACATGTTGCCCCAACAGTACATACTGAATAATGATTGAATTTAACAGAATAGTCATTTTGAGACTAGATCATTTCCTATAGCCAAAAATAAGATACTAGATTTTATGTTGCCTTGTTGTTGAAATGCAGTTAAAACCATCTCTTCCTCAAATACATGAAGCTGTACTTGCATGATATTTTTATTGGCCAACATATAGTTTTAGAGAGGATTACATCTGAATTGAATTTTCAGCGCTGCTGTGTGCATATTAAAGGTTTCCCTTACTTCCTACTTTAGGATCCTGGTTAGCATTATTCATAACCTTGAAAATAATCTAGTCCAGTATCATTCTACACTTTTACCATATATATGTTATGGAATAACCTGTCACCTAGATCACATTCTGAATTCTTTAAAAATAAAATAATGAGGCCAGGCAGGGTGGCTCATGCATGTAATCTTAGTACTTTGGGAGGCCAAGGCGGACAGACTGCTAGAGCTCAGGAGTTCAAGACCAGCCTAGGCAACATGGTAAAACCCTGTCTCTACTAAAAATACAAAAAAAAAAAAAAAAATTAGCTGTGTGTGGTGTCACGTGCCTGTAGTACAAGACACTTGGGAAGCTGAGGCAGGAGGATCACTTAAATTAGGAGGTAGAGGCTGAAGTGAGCCAAAATTGCACTACTGCACTCCACCGTGGGTGACAAAGTGAGACCCGGTCTTGAATGAATGAATGAATGAATGAATAAATAAGAAAAGCTACTTTTTAACGCAATCTCTCCTCAAATGTTTTCTTAGAAACTTGCTTATAATTAATTAGGTATGGTTCATTAATTCCTACCTATTCTAAAAACTAAGGCACTACAAAAATAATAGGTACATCATTTGTGACTATCTAAGGAAACACAGAGCTTACAAAAAAAGAAACCGAGTAGTAATATAGAAATAATGCCATTTTCCGTTTTCAACACATCATGTCATCAAAGACATAATGCAGAGAATTATAGAATATTCAACAGCAAACATTAAAAATTTACATTTTGATTAGTGTTATTTTATCACTTATAAATAATTTAAATAAAAGTTTGGTGCTGTTCTGTTATTTGACATTGCTAAGGTATGAATTCTCCAACAAAAGTTGGTTTTTTTCCATCTTCAAAGAAAACCTAAACTTTAATCTTTTACACAGTGTAGGGATAAAATCCTTCTACTACTTAGTGCAGAAAAGATGCTGAGTTAAATGTCTTGATACCTTAGTACTCCATCTCTTTCCTTTCTGTTGCTTCTAGAAGCCATCTGAAGATCGACTATCATTCCTGTAGAGCTGACTCAGTGTGTCCTGGCTTATTTCTGCAGCTGTCTCTCATTGTCTCTGTCCCTCTAATCCATGTTCTCTTATCTCTTCTCTCTTCTTCCCCTGACTTTCTTCCCTCATTTTCCAGGTGAGCTGGTGGGCTTTCCATCCACAGTGGGACGGCTGCCTTACATTTCTCAATTGGAAGATGAATCAGTTGGACAATTCTGTGGGACATCTTTGTTGTCTTGCTAAACCTTCATAGGCCCCAGGGGTTTTGTTTGTTTTCCTTTGTTTTCTTCTTTGTTTTGGTGATAAGATAATCTTGATCGAGCAAAGCTCTAGAAAGGTGAGTTTACTTTTGGTCAAAATGAGACAGACAACTGCTTTCAACATTTCTTTTTCTCTAGGTATGTGATAAGGACAAAAGATAAAACTCTCTCAAATGGTAGTTGAAATATAGATTTAAAGGTGCTGTGAACAACAGAGTTGCCTTTAAAACCATTTCATCAGCACAATACTGTGGTTGAAAGCATGAGATACTAAGAGTTACACTATCTACATTCATACATCAGCTGTACCACTTATTAGCTGTGTAACCACAGCTACCTCTTTAAGTCAGTATTAGGAATGATAATAAATCCTATTTTGTAGGCTCACCACAAGAATTAAATAAGTCCACACATTTAAGGCACCTAGAATAGGCCCTAGCAGAATATAAATGTTCAAATATTAAATTATTTTAATATTTTGGGTTTCATTAGGCCAGCAAAAGTAAGATAAGTATCTATAGTCTGGATAGTGAGAACTACAACAAGAAAGTGACTACACTCTACTTTGTATGAACAAAAAGGAACTAATTAGAAAGTGGCCCACAGCATCTGTCCTCAGATTGGGAATGGGAAAAGACCCTTCCCCTGTACTCTTCCAATTGGTGGCCATCTAACAACATTCAATAAAACTCAGATTGATTGATTTATATCTCTCTTTTTCTATCAAGGTGGCTCAATGCTGCTAAGTGATGCTAAGTTCTAGGGTGATTCTAGGGTGCCTGAACCATCCAGACATTCCTAAAGAATAAATGAAGGGTTGGTGGAAAGCTGTTTGGTCTGTATTGACGAGGCTTTGCCAACTCCATCACTAATCCAGGGTTTCAGATATTTTACTATAAGTTTCTTTGCCCTAATCCATGCTAAGACCTTTCCATACATAGTCTCACTTCCTCCTTATAACTATTCTATGCAACAGAGTTCATCATTTTCTCCATCTTACATATGAAAGTTCACTATTTGCCAGGCACTTAAAGTTCAGATAAAAATTATCCAGATACAGTCACCACTCTCTTAGAATGCACACTCTCATAGAGAAAAGACATTTAACCCTATTAATAAAATAACATGCTTAAAATTATTATACACACCTAAAGGAGCTCCACAAGGTACTATCAGTTCATATTATATGGAAACCTGGTTTTAGAGACTACAGAAGGACAAAGTATATGTAAACATATAGTTGGTAGCCCATGGGGATATCTAAGAAAAAGTACTTGTGTTTGCAATGAAGCTGGGGTAGAAGGTATCATGGCACATTCTAGGATATGACAGAAGACCTGGCTTGTTGGAAGTCAGAGAGAGAAGAGGAGTAAGGACAAAGGAAAATGTGAGTGTGATCTGTTGAGGCTATCATGAAAGGCCTCAGGATCATGTTAAATATTTTAGGCATGATGCATATGACAATTCACAGCCATTTAAATATTTTAATCAGGTCAGGTACGGTGGCTCATACCTGTAATCCCAGCACTTTGAGAGGCTGAGGCGGGCAGATCATTTGAAGTTAGGAGTTCGAGATCAGGCTAGCCACATGGTGAAAACCTGTCTCTACTAAAAATACAAAAATTAGCTGGGTGTGGTGGCTCACACCTGTCATCCTAGCTAATTGGAAGGCTGAGGGAGGAAAATTGCTTGAACCCAGGAGACAGAGGTTGCAGTGGGCCAAGATTGTGACACTGTACTCCAGCCTGGGCAACAGGGTAAACTCTCAAAAAAAAACACATAATAAATAAATAAATAAATAAATATTTTAATCATGGAAATAACATGCTTATAGTTGTTTATACCCTGGCTATAGTGTATAGATTGGATATTGCCCCTCTCTCTTGCATTTAACTCTTCAGCCTCTCTTTTGTGATATTTTTGTGTAAAGCTTTATACAAGACTTTAAAATTTATACTTTATTTTTACCATAAGAGAACAGTAAGACCTTTAGCCACATTTCCTTTTTCAAGGATATTTATAATCCTCAAGAAAAGATAGTAAAGGCATTGCCTATAGAAATAGAGATTTCAGAATAAGAATAATTTTTTTTTTCCCTTTTGCCTACATTTTAGTATTTCAGAAGTTCTAATAAGACAGTAAAAGAATAGCATGCCTGTAAAAGCAAGGTTCTAATTTACATACCAACTTAATTGGCCATGAGATCTTCAACTTCTATTTCTTCCAACACATGTGTCAGAGTTTTTTTTTTTTCTTGCCCTTGCTGTAAAAATCCTCGAAGAGTAAATAGATTTATGTAACACAATGTTCTTAAAACTTTGACCTAGTCATAATTCAGTGTGATTTTAATTCCTTTATACCTAAGTGCTAGGCAACATGCCACAGTGTGAAATAAGAAGGGGAAAGAGATATATTTAGAGTTTGGAGGGCAAGAAACTTTAAAAAAAAATAGGGCTAATAACTGTGAAAGGGCTTTAGAATGAATAATCTAAAGGACTTCCAGGAATGAAAATGAAACACTCTTAGAGAGCAGAGAAGGATGATCAACTAGAAGCCTCCAGTGATTGTCTTCCCCACAGGAACACCAAATTGAGCAACTATACGCATGAAAAAAACAACTTCATAAGAACCAAAAATCAGGTGGGCAATCACATCACCTGGTTTTAACATCATATTAGGAAACAGGCACTGAATACAGGAGGAAAGACAGTCTTGTATGGCCTACACCACTCCATCCCCATCCCCTGGCAGCAGGCACGTGGTGTGGAGGGAGAATCTGTGTGTTTGGGGGAGGGAAAGCACAGTGATTATGGGACTTTGCATTGAAAGAGCTTCTGCACAGCAAAAGAAACTACCATCAGAGTGAACAGGCAACCTACAGAATGGGAGAACATGTTTGCAAACTACTCATCTGACAAAGGGCTAATATCCAGAACCTACAAAGAACTCAATCAAATTTACAAGAAAAAAACAAACAACCCCATCAAAAAGTGGGCAAAGGATAGGAACAGACACTTCTCAAAAGAAGACATTCATACAGCCAACAGACACGTGAAAAAATGCTTATCATCACTCACCATCAGAGAAATGCAAATCAAAACCACAATGAGATACCATCTCACACCAGTTAGAATGGCAATCATTAAGAGATCAGAAAACAACAGGTGCTGGAGAGGATGTGGAGAAATAGGAACACTTTTACACTGCTGGGGGGACTGTAAACTAGTTCAACCATTGTGGAAAACAGTGTGGCGATTCCTCAAGGATCCAGAACTAGAAATACCATTTGACCCAGCCATCCCATTACTGGGTATATACCCAAAGGATTATAAATCATGCTGCTATAAAGACACATGCACACGTATGTTTATTGCAGTACTATTCACAATAGCAAAGACTTGGAATCAACCCAAATGTCCATCAGTGACAGACTGGATTAAGAAAATATGGCACATATACACCATGGAATACTATGCAGCCATAAAAAAGGATGAGTTTGTGTCCTTTGTAGGGACATGGATGCAGCTGGAAACCATCATTCTCAGCAAACTATCACAAGAACAGAAAACCAAACACCACATGTTCTCACTCATAGGTGGGAATTGAACAATGAGACCACTTGGACACAGGAAGGGGAACATCACACACCGGGTCCTATTGTGGGGAGGGGGGAGGGGGAGGGATAGCACTAGGAGATATATCTAATGTAAATGACGAGTTAATGGGTGCAGCACACCAACATGGCACATATATACATATGTAACAAACCTGCACGTTATGCACATGTACCCTAGAACTTAAATTAAAAAAAAAAAAATCATGTCCATCAAACTCAAAAAAAAAAAAAAAAAAGAAAGAAATGCAGTGCTGCCCTGTCACAGTGGAAAGCAGAACTCAGAAAGCAGGACAAGGAAGAACTCAGCCAGTGTGGATGGAAGGAGCATCTAGACAAGCCTTAGCCAGAGGCAAACTGTCCATCCCAGTGGTCCCTGAGTTCCTGCAAGCCTTGCCACCATGGTCTAAAGTGCCCAGGGGTCCTCAATCAACTTGAAAGGCAGTATAGGCTCCAAGTACTGCAATTTCTGGGCAAGTCCTGGTGCTGTGCTGGGCTTGAAGCCAGTGGACTTGGGATGCACATGACCTAGCGAGATGCCAGCTGGGGCAGCCAAGGGAATGACTGCATCATAATGCTTCCCCAACTCCAGGCAGAACAGCTTGCAGTTCCAGGAGAGACTCCTTCCTTTTGCTTGAGAGGTGAGGGAGGAGTAAAGAGGACTTTGTCTTGCAACCTGTATACCAGTTCAGCCACAGCAGGACAGGGTACCAGGCAGAGTCCTGAGACTCCCATTTCAAGCCTTAGCTCCCCAGTAACATTTCTAGACACAGTCTAGGCCAGAAGGGAACCTACTGCCTTGAATAGAAAGAGCCAGTCCTGGCAGGATTCATCACCTGCTGACTAATAAGCACTTGGGCCCTGAATAATCAGCAATCATACCCAGGCAGTACTTGCTGAGGGCCTTGGGTAAGACTCAGAGCTGTGCAAACTTCAGGTGTGATCCAGAATAATCCCAGCTGGGATGGCTATGGGAAGAGACTTCTTCTGTTTGAGGGAAGGAAAGAGTAGTAAAGGGCATCAAAATAGGAAAGGAAGAAGTCAAATTATCATTGTTTGAAGATAATAGGATCTTATAGTTGAAAAAACCTAAGGACTCCATCCAAAAAATTGTTAGAACTGATAAAAAATTCAGCGAAGTTGCAGGATACAAAACACAGAAAAATCACTAGCATTTCCATATGTCAACAATGAACAATCTGAAAAAGGAATAAAAAAAGTAATCCCATTTGCAAGAGCTACAAATAAAATAAAGCACTTAGGTGCAACCTTAATTAAAGAAAGGAAAGAATTCTACACTGAAAACTACAAAGCATTGATGCAATAAATTGAAGAGGACACACAAAAACAGAAAGATATCCCATGTTCATGGATTGGAAGAATCACATGGTTAAAATGTCTATACTACATAAGTAATCTACAGATTCAACGCAATCTCTATTCAAATATCAATGACATTCTTCATCAAATTAACATGGAACCACAAAAGTCAAAGCTATCCTGAATACAAATGGAAAAAAAAAAAAAAAAAAAAAAACTGGAGGAATCACATTCTGACTTCAAATTAGACTACAGAGATACAGTAACCAAAACAGTATGGTACTAGCATAAAAGCAGACACATAGACCTATGGGATATTTTGTTTTCGATTCTTTGATTTCATTTCTAATTGCAATAGTTTCTTTTTAAATGATAGAAAAATGTCAACATATATTTCAAATGTGAAAACATATCAAGTTTTCATTGTTTCTGTAAATCTGGGTTCACAAAATTAACCACTAAGAGAATTTGCAGATGGTTTACTAAAATAAGTCCGACTTAAAAGTAATTAGAAAATTTGGAGACACTTCAATTTAACAGAAAAAAGCAATCATGTGAATAGAAAACCAGAGTGTCCTATCTGATAAGACTGACAGAAGCCTATTGAAAATAATAGAGCTTCTCCACTAATTTGGTTGACCGATTCATTTCCTGAATGAGTAATCCTCACCTTTGCCTGCCTTTACTTTAGCCAAGAGAAAGGTCCTTCTTGCCTGGCTCCCTAAAATGAGAAAGTAGTGCCAATTCAGAAAGCTGCAATGGACTTGGTCCTCTGCATCGATACTGCCATAGCTTTTGGGATATGTCCTATAGGCCATCAAAAGACTGGGAACCACGAACTTTCCATATTTAGTGGATTAACTGCATTTTACTAAATATGTCATTTTCAAGCTTTTCTACAACTATACTTTGAATACACTACATTTGTAAAAATGTGCATCTTAAGTTCTGATTTCTGATTGCATGTCTAGTCCCTAGGAATAGTGTAAACATTATTACTCTAGCAATAATCTATAGCTTTCTACTTTTTTCCCTGTCATGTTTCTATTTTATGTGTTCTCCATTGAATGTAATTCTGACCCGTAAGTACATGCTTCAGATTCAGATCCACTTCAAAATATACTGAGTTTTCTGTGCATAAATGTCACTTTAATGACTATAATAGTTCATCTTATGAATGTACCATTAATAGCTCATTTCTTCAGTGTTCAACATTCAGACTACTTCTACTCTTTTGTTATAATAAATACTGTTTCCATGAATATCATTTTCCATACATCTTCATTTGCATTTTATGCTACTTTTATAGTAGAATCCCAGCAGAAAGATTCAAAGATCATGAATACTTTCAGTTATTGAGATATATTGCCAAGTGCTTTCACCAGAAGTTGTAAAAGTTTTCAGCTGGAAACTGCTTATGATAAAATGTTATTTTAAAAGCTGAGGATAAAATGTAACATATAGTGTGCACTTAACCTGTGAAGTACAAAGTGAGGGGGTGGGAGTGGTCTGGCTGGAGGAGAACGATTTTATCACTGCCATTGTTTAGAATTGCCCAAGCATGGTGATAACAAAAAGCAGACCCACTGTTAGTTGGTTTTACTATTGCTATTAAATTCCCTTCAAACAACACACCCTCTTGTGCTTACACCCGAGGGGGCCACTGCTTTTAATTACATAAATTTATATACATAAAGTAAGAGCCATATATCAAGTTGTTGACACAAGCAATGTGTAGGTTATTTATTAAACAATATTTATTGTGTCCTCTTCATGTGCCCACACACCATGAGGTGCTAGAGATAGAATGTTAAATAAGACAAAGTTCATGCCCTCCAGAGGTAAAGTGGGGCTGGAATTATGGCTGATTTTTTATTCTCTTCTACATATTGGCAGTGCCCACATTTTGCAAAAATGAACAAATCAATTTTTAGAATAATAATAAATGCATTAATTACTAGAAGTTAAAACTGCTATGATGAAATCTATTACTACTCATTCTTTAATATTGCAAACTAGATTCATTACTCCCTCCACAAACCTTTGTTTTCATACAAGGGGTCATTTGAAAGGCCCAAAGAGAGACAATATAAAAATTCAAATTGATGAATGTAGGTTGAAAAATCTGGGGAAGTTTCCATGTTCAAAACAGGCCCTCCTATTCCGTCTCCTGATCCCACTGGTCTGCCAAAATACACACTCTCAAAAAGTGTCATGGAATGCCTCAGATACAACTAACTATAGATACTTTATAAATTTAATAGAATCACAATTACAAAGAGGATTTGAGGATGTTACAAACTGTGTCTGAGCCATTGCTAAGTCATCAGCCATATTCTTTCAACTACTGAATGTTTGAAGAACATGTGCTTTGTTAGAAACCTGGGGGAAGGGATGGGAAAATTCTCTGAGAAATTTCTGCCAAGAGGGAAGGAATGAACAGAAGTGATGCCTGCGCGGGTGGTGTCATATAATATCCGGGAGTTGAGGCCTCATGAATACAGGGCATTTCCTTCATCATACAGAGGACGTCATCATCCATTTATTTATATTACAAATATTTTTGGTATACTCGGGTAAGTTATAAACATAAAGTTATACTGGGTATATAGAAGTGAATTCAGTATTTGAAGTTTTGTCCTCAAGGCTCTTACAATTTAATAAGTCAATAAAATGAGAAAATAAAGTAAATAAATCCATATTTTCAAATTTGTTATAATATAAAAGAACACGGTGGTCTGAGAGAGAAAGATAAGGAGCCCTTATGTACGATGAGATGTTCACAGAAAGACCTTCTGGGAAAGAGACACTCCAGCTGAACCCCAGGGCAAAAAGGTGCTAGACATTATAGAGTGAAAGGAAAAACTTTCAGATCAAGGAAATGGCAAGTGAGAGGCTATGACACAGGACTGGTAGCATGAGAAGCTCTGAGAGATCATTTGGCTATAAAGAAGTGAACAAGTAGGAGAATGGTGTGAGAATGAAGCTGCAAAGGTGGGTAGAAATTAAGTTATCAAGTAGAGAGATATCTGGAGACCCATAGACAGAAATATACGGTTGAGGTTTGGAGGGATTTGGGAAAGGTTATAATGGAAGGGACTTCGTAGAAGCAGGACTGTCGTGACTTCAGTACATATAGGAAGCCACCGTATTTTCCCTTGGAAGAGAGGAACCCAGAAAGGTGAGTTCACATGGAAGTCATAAATGTCATTGTTTCTGGGCATCTTCATAAGTCCTAGGTAGCAGGAATTGGAGGGAGAGGCTATCAAAGGGTCGGCCTGCCCATAATGTCCAATGACTAAGCAACACGACAGAGCATGGTTACCAAGTAAACCAGAGTGATCATTGGTCATTTACATCCTACTTTATCATGTAGCCACTGGTGCAAACTGCTAATCAAATGAAATTCAGTGTCTCTAATCTCTGATTGTGTCTACAACATGCACAGTATGTTTAAATTTGATAGATGTGTAGAATGATAGTTTATTTCTTTATTCCTTCTGAAGCCATCTTCCTCTCAATTTGAGGGTTTTTTTTTTTGACATGGATAATGCAGGTCACAGAAGGAACCCTTTGAATAGACCAAGTATAGGAATGATAAATAACAAATAACTGAAATTCAACTCAATCTCGAGCCAAAAAGAAAATCTGATGATATAATATTATTAACCATATGGAAAATCCACTTTAATTGCTACACTAATTCTGCTACTAATAAGATTAGTGCAGAAAAGACTGAATGAAGTCACTTCAATATTAATTGGTCTTTCAAAGCTTGAACAGAAATGGCCATTTTTAATTAATTTAGGAAGACTGCGGGCACTGATTTTTTAAAATAGGGGCGTGAAAAGAGAAAAAGTAAATGCTAAGAGGCTTAAAAACATTATTAAACTCATTTATTATTCTTTTTTAATATACAGTAAATTATAGAAATCTTACAAAATCAACAGAAGGAAAGATAATAGGCTATCATGAAATATGCAATTTATTTTTTAAATGAGAAAAGAACTATTGAATCATAAATGGAAGAATCATTAGGAAGTTATGTAAACGTTTCCCCTTTGAGTAATATAAATCCCATATCACCCTAATGTCTATGCCCTAATAGTTTTATTCATTATCATAAATTTCAGAAGTCTCATTCTTTCACTACATATTTCCAAGGCATTTTATTTTCATTTTAAACAATTAAACAACTTTATAGTCTCATATCTTCAAAATATATTCTGCAGTTTGTTAAAAATAAATGGGACTTGCGTAGCAATTAACAACATAGAAAATGGATTAACTTGATTTTGCTTTACTTCATTGTTATCTTTCGCCTTTAGGAATTACAATTTTTAAGACTGGAAACAGAAAAGGCCATGGGTAGTCCAAAATTTCAGACATCCTGAATATTCTTTGATATATTCCTGCCATAGGGACATTGCATTAAAAATAAACAGGAAAAATAATTATTCAATCCCCTCCCTAGCTTCACCTCTTACCAAGAGAACAGGCTCATGACCTAAGAACCAAATAGGTTCTACAGTCAGACATACCTGGATTCAAATTCTTGTTCCTCCATTTATTAATACCATAATTACATGCTTGAATAAATAAGTTATTAACCACTTGTGGGCCTCAGCTTTCTACTCTAGAAAACAGACACAAAGATATCCCACAGGAACCATATACAGTGTATGTGACAGGATCTAATATAATACTTAGCAGACATTAGCTGTTCCATAAATATTCATTTTGCTTTCCTTAAAAGTCAGTTGGCATACATTTTCAAAATCTGGCTGATTGAACCTGTGTCTCACCAAACACCTTTTCAAATTCTAGAAATCTACTTCAGAAGTTTAGGGTCAAAAGAGTGGAGTCATCCTGAATTATCTTGGAGAGAAGACATAAACTTTCAAAGCCTATTTCCTTGTCAGTAAGATGAACAGTACCACAGCCTATTTCGCTGGGTGACAGCAGAATTTCTCAGCCTCAGAATTATAGATATTTTGGACGAGATCGTTTTTTGTTGTAGGGGGTTGTCTTGATAATTCTATGATATTTAGCAGCATGACCAGCCTCTACTCAATAGATGGTGTAAGTAGCTCCACCCCAAGTCGTAACAACCAAAAACATCTCCAGACATTGCCCAATTTATTCTGGGGAACAAACTAAGCCTCCATTGAGAACTACTGGATTCAAATAAGTAACTTGAAAATTACTTAACATAGTACCTAGAACATAGTAATTTTCAATAGATGTTAGTTATTCGTTTTTATCCAGGTGTAAAATTCAGGACTGCATTTCTGATTACGTTCTCTCTTCAAAATTACACATAAGCATTGGTGACAGTAAAGAAACTGCTCAAAGAGGAGCCAGATCTTTCCATAATGACCCCCAAAGCCACCAAAAATAAAATGATTAGATACAATTCGTTTTGGGCAAATATTCATTTGGACCTTGGGTATAAGGTGATGCTGGCATCCTGCTCTGCCTGACCTCCTTCTAGGAACCATCCTGTCTTTCCTAGTTGGTGCCATGCTGTGTCTCTTAAAGCAAGGTTACATCATGCTGCTCAGGAAGCAGGCTGAGCAATGGGAATAGCTCAACTCTGCACTGAGTTATACCAGTTTGGGCTTCATGCAGGGCTGATGCAGCTTGCACATGGCTACCACTTCTTTCGGGCTCTCCTTTCTTTCAAAAAGCCTTCTGCCAAATCTACCATGTGACCAGCATGTGTGCACATCTTCTGTGTATGCTTCAAAAGTGTAGGTGTCACAAACAAATGATAGCAAAATTTAGGATGGAATTAGTAGATTCTTGACTTTCTCTGAAAGTTAGAAATGTATTATAAAAGCAAAACTTTATATGTAAGTTGATTGCATCAGACTCCCGCATGGGCATTAGAGGGTGATATTAGTAGTGAGCCATCGGTAATATCCCAATAGATCCCACTGACTTGCCACACGTAACACTTGTTTCCATAGACCACAGGACTGCAAACTTCAGCAGCCACTCGCTCCCAGTCAAATCCAGGCCTTCATCTCTTTTCCAAATAAAGTGTTATTGAAACATAGCTACATTCATTTGTTTCATTCATCTTTGAGTGTTTCAGGCTACAGTGGCAATGTTAAGTGGCAGAAACTATATGACCCACAAATCCTAAAATTTTTACTACCTAGTTGTGGTAATCTGATGATGACTCCCAAAGTCAGTGCTATGTTCTAATTTGTGAATGTTACCTTGTTTGGGAAGAGAAACTTTGCAGGTGTAATAAATAAGTCAAGGATCCTGAGGTGAGATCCTTCTCGTGTATCTGGGTGAGCCCTAAATGACAGCCAAAGTGTCCTTGTATGAGGTAGGTAGAGGGAGATTAGACACACCCAGAGGAGAAAAGCTAACATGAAGATAAAGGCAAAGATTGCTGTAATGTAGCCACAAGCCAAGGAATGTCAAGACATGTTGGCAGTCACCAGACTCTGGAAGAGGCAAGGAAGTGCTCTCCCCCACAGCCTGCCGGGGAGGATCCTGGCCCTTCAGAGCCCATGCTGGCACCTTGATATTGGACTTCTGGCTTCCAGAACCATGAGAGAATAAATTTCTGTCTGTTAGAAGCCACCAAGTTCAGGGTAGTTTATTTAAAGTGGTCCCAGGACATTAATACTCTGGCCTTTTACAGAAAAAGTTTTCTGCAACAGGCGAAACCTGTACCAATCAATGCACATATCTACCGCCCAACACAAGGAAGAAAATCTTTACACACACTATAAAAGCCATCTGCATACCCTTCCCTGATAACATCTAAATGTGATATTTACCAAGCCTGTCTACATCTTTTTACAGATATCAATAAGGTATGCATCCAAAGCAAAACAGTATCATTTAGAGTATGTTGCATTTTACATAAAAGGTATATTTTCATGTAACCTTCTAAAAGTTGCTTTTCTAGCTCACTACAATATTTTTAAGATTTATCCCTTTGATACACGAAGCTTTTAGTTTCTCTCAACGTTTTAGTATATCACAATTCCTTTATTTACTCTGCTATGGATGGACACTAAAGTATTTCTCATTCTCATTATGATGAAGAGTACTGCTATACTTTGAATGTGTCCCCCACAATTCATGTGTTGGAAATGGGGTCCTTGGAATGGCAATGTTGGCTGGTGGGTCGCTGAGAGGTGATTAGGGCATTAAGAGGAATTAATGCCACTCTTGAGGGACTGGGTTAATTCTCACAGCAGTAAGTGAATGAGCTCTCGCTCTTGCAGGACTGGATTAGTTACTGAAAAGAGTGGGTTGCTATAAAGCAAGGCCACCCCTCACGTATTGTCTCTTTCACACACACTAGCTTGCTCTTCTGCTTTTCCACCACATTATGACACAGTATGAAAGCCCTCACCAGAAGCTGCCACCATGTTCTTGGACTTTCTAGCCTCCAGAACTACAAGCCAAAATAAACTTTTTTATCGCTACACATTATCCAGCCTCAGATATTGTTACAGAAACAGAAAACAGAGGAAGACAAGTACTATTATGAACTTTCTTACATATATCTCTCTTATGCACAATTGTAAAGATAACTCCAGGATTTTTATTTAGAAATGAACTTTACGGGGAATGTGTCTCTTCAGCTTTATGATGTCAACTGCCTTTGAAAGGAATTCAATAAATTACACTGCAATCAGTAGCGTTTCTGTGTTCCTGTTTCCCCAATCCTCACCAATCCTTGACATAAGCAGGTTTTTAAATATTTTTTCCATGTGTATGAAGTAAGCATTTGCTCTTTAGAGTAAAGCTTGCCATAGTAGACAACAACAACGTTTTATAAATATTAACTCCCCAACTTCATACTCACAGTGAAAATAAGGAAGCAAGTTCATGATTTTAAAAAACACCAAAAATAATAACAAAAGAATTTTTAAAGACATAGTTTAAATTGTATCTGGTATGCAGCTGGAGTATTGGCAAAAAATCATTGGATTAACTGTGTGTGACTTTAGGTCAACCATTTTAACTCTTGTGCAAACTTTTTTTGTTCATTAAATGGGAGGCTACTCTCTCTGTGGCCCCTTCCTGCTCCAAAAGTCTCTGCCTGTAATAAAAAGTAATAAAAATAAATAGAATTCCAAGCAAAGCTGGCAATTCTATCACTTTAATGCCTCTTTTCTTCAGAATATATGAACACTGGCACAAAAGAGTCATATATCCTTTGGGTGGTTTTCTGCTGTATCTGCCTACCTCTATAAAGCAGGAACTATTCCACACTTCCCCTCATTCCTTCAGCTCCAGCCATCCTGGCCTTCTTTCATTCCCTATTGCTCCAAGAGGAACATCCTTACCCTCCTTCAGGTCTTGGCTCAAGTGCCACCTGTTTAAGGAATCCTTCCCCAAGCTCCCCATCAAGACCAAATTCCCCTGTGATGGCTTCCTGTGCAGCACCCTTATCCCTGTAATACAGTCAAGTCCATCACTAGGCAATAAATCAGGTTTGCCATTCACTCATATAAAATGTGGGATCATGTTAGAGTGAAGTTTGTGGAAAAACATTACTTTTCAGTTTCTCTTTACTGTCACAGAAAGCAGAAAGATAAGCACAGTGAAGGGTATATGGAATACAATGGACTAAACTAAGAGTTCCAAACAACAATGAGATTGGAAAGGGAGTCAGGGATCATTCAGTTCCTTAAAAGGTTTAGGAAGGATTTTAGAGCTTATTCTCAATTTAATGAGAAATCATTTTATTTCTACAGTGTCTTATCATTTTTTTTATTCCCCAATCATAAAGTAGTTGGAAAAACTACTGAACTACTAAACCTCATTAAGGAGTTGAAGTTTCCTTTCAACTTCTTAATGATGTTTGCCCTAAGAAATTAAGAACTGGAAATTGAGAATGGAGAACGAACACCGGATCAAGCATCAAAGTCAACTATGTTATAACTGGTTCTACAATTCTGAGTTTGTGTGTTATGGGATAAGTTTTCTTGAGTTTTAGTCCATACGAACTCTAGTTTATGTGTCATTAGATTAATGTCCAACTTATTACCTGAAAATTAAACTTCAGGAAGGTAGGATGTGGTGTAATGCAGAGTAAATGTTCAGTAATCACTGGTTGAAAGGAAATGAAAAGAAAAAAAAGAACCATATCAATAGTTTATTTCTGGGAGAGAAAAAGAAAATATGACACTATAGAAATAATACACTTTATTATTAAATTTAGGATAAGCTTCAAAGTCCTTTCTAAACCCTCTAAGAGACTGAATGATCCCTACCCTCTCTCCAATCTCATATTCCCATGCCCCTCCCTCATCATCCTCCAGCCAAGTAAATGTCTCTGAATTCTTTGGTCACCCCAGGCTTCTCTCCCTGCCTGGAATTTTCTTCTCCCACATCTTTACTTAAGGGTTTCCTTATCTTTCTCACCTTGTCTCACACATCACCTCCTCAGAGAAACTCTATCTGAAAAGCCTATTTAAGCCTAACCTACAGATACCTCCAAATCCAGTTACTACTTTCTGCTGCTTATTTACTTCATAGTCTTCATTCTAGGCTCAGAACGTGTTTCTTAATTTGCTTTGGGTTTACTCGTGTGTTAACTTCTTTATGTATGTAAGCTGCAATAACTGGTTCAGAGCACATACTGTATTAGTCTGTTTTCATGCTGCTGATAAAAACATACCTGACACTGGGTAATTTATAAAGAAAAAGAGGCTTAATGAATTCACAATTCCAAGTGGATGGGGAGGCCTCACAATCATGGTGGAAGGCGAAAGGCACGTCTTACATGGCAGCAGGCAAAGACAGAAATGAGAGCCAAGTGAAAGGAGTTTCCCCTCACGAAACCAACAGATCTCATGAGACTTATTCACTACCATGAGGATAGTATGGGGGAAACTGCTCCCATGATTCAATTATCTCCCACTAGGTCCCTCCCACAACTTGTGGGAATTACGGGAGCTACAATTCACGATGAGATTTGGACGGGGACACAGCCAAATCATATCACATACTTAATAAACATTAGGTGAATAAACAAAGATGATTCTACCCTGAAAGCACAGTTACCTGTGCAGGGGAGGGCACAGAGCCCATAAGGAGAACTCAGAGGAACTACAGTGTCCCTCTCTGATGAAAGGCTCAAACACTGACACATCTACCCAAAAGAAGGAGATGAGGCTGACAGGTAGTATTCAATCTTCTCTTCCAGCCAGCAGGACAGCCAGCTGGAGTCATCAGCGTCAATGCAAATGTGTTGTCTATAAGGTCTAAATTACATCAATTTATCATCAAACTAAAATTTAAAGCATTTTTCAAGAAAAATACACAAGCAAAACATACGAAAGTATTTTATTCCAAGCAGCTTACGTGATTTCTCATGAAATTCTGGGTCTTTTCAAGGTCATCAGAAAACAAAGCCAAAGCAGACTGGAGGCTTCTACAGATCCAGTCTCCTGATTTCATCGTACAATTAAATATAAGGCCTCATTTAGGAGGATCTTGTGAGGCCCCAGAGATTCCCTCAAAATTCATTCTGAAATTACAGACTTTAGTTCTAAAAACAACCATGATTAAGCATGACATCTACAGATGCCTGCTCTCCAATAAAGCTGTAATTTGGGAAAAATCAAAGCCATAAGGAACTAAATTATGTAAGGGAGGCTTTTCATTACTCTCTAATCTA
Organism: Theropithecus gelada; assembly: GCF_003255815.1. Classification (NCBI taxonomy): domain Eukaryota; kingdom Metazoa; phylum Chordata; class Mammalia; order Primates; family Cercopithecidae; genus Theropithecus; species Theropithecus gelada. The sequence goes on from NC_037672.1 coordinate 20,790,519, forward strand.
ACTCACTCTGAGTTAAGAGGCAAATGAAATTTGATTATTCGGCCAGTTACTTTTCAGCTTCTGTGTTTAATTTACTTTTTCTCAGAAGATTAAAAAAGTCACACGAACTATTATTAAATGTAGATTTGAACTTGAATTTGCTTTTTAAGATCATTTGTTAAGTGATTAGTATTTTAAAGAAGCCGAGGTCATTCATTTACTCTGATTTACCCTAGCTTAGTCAATAAGATGTCTTAATTAAAATAAATAATAAATAATAAATAGCTGAAATCTGCTATTCATTTTTTTAAAATAGCTATTCCAAATAGAAGTAGAAAGTAATCTTGTTTTTTATTGACTGTTTACAGTTTTTTTTTTATTTTTTTTTTCTGGTGCATACAATGAGCTGACAACCTCAACTAACCAAAGAACTAATTTAATTTTTAAAAAGAATCAATTTTGGCAACTTTAGAATCTTCAAATTAAAAAGTCCTCTGTACAAAAAGGAGCTCAAACAATAGTCTCTGCTAAGGTGTTGCTGCTTTTTTAATTAAGATATGAAAGATGGAAGGTTCATAAAAAGATAGCCAACCCCTAACATCTACTGCAATGTTCCTATACTTGTCAAGTAGACAAGATACAAGTTTTCTGTGCATAACGTGGCAGCATTTATACATTCTACAAAAATGTTTTAATGGCTTTACAAAGAAAAAGCAAGCTGGTTATAAGATTCTCTCATTTTAACTGTCTAGTACTTCCTAACATCTATGTTCATGCAGTGAAACCACCTGAGCTTTCAAATGAAGAGAAAAAGAGAGTGAGAAGTTTTTACAATTCCAATCCTGAGAGGCACTTGACTTTTTGAGATGGGATTTCTGAAAATATTCCTAAGTCCTGAAAGGCGGAAAGAATTGATATTCACACCACACACACACACACACACACACACACACACGTCTGGGATTGGTGACACACCTGCCAGACCCCTGCCCAGTATCATCAGCAATAGCAGGGTCCTTTAGTAGCTGGTGCTTGGTTCCATCTTGTAATTCAATCATTAATGTTTTCATGGATCCTAATTGAGGCACAGCCCTCCAGTCTTCCTCAGTACAGACATGGATTCTTCATCATCACTGCCTGTTTGGCCAAGATAATAATCTCTCTTTAGTTCTTGCTCTTCCATATAAAAATTCCCTTTACATCTGAAGATACTAATACATACTTTCATGTCACTAATTCTACAATATTTGCAAAGCACTAACTCGCCCTCACTGATCTCCTGGCTTCCTAAAAATTAGGTGGTAACATTTGTTTATCTCTTTTACATCAAGCAATTGACTTGTGCTATAACCATAACTGCAACATTATTTCCATGATAACACATCAAGAACATCCCTGGCTTTTCAAAACTCTCATTTTTTTTTAGCTATAATGAACACTTATCAAATCCCTATTATGTGCTGAATATTGTTATGGGCATTAGGGATACAAAGATGAGTATGGTATTGTCCCTGTGTTCAAGGGGTTTGTTATCTAGTCAGGAAAATGGAGAATCTGATTGATGTTTTTAGTAGTGTATGAAAAGTTTCATCATTTATTTACTCAGCAACTATTTAAGCACCTCATATGCATTAGTCACCATGTTAAGTGTCAGGTATACAATGGTGAAGAAATCAGTTCTGGTCTTTGTCCACATGTTCATGGAGTTTACAATCTAGTATAGGAAACAAACAATAAGCACTCAAGTAAGCATAATTTTAAAAGTCAAATCGATGTCAGAGCTATGACAGAAATAATGTGGATAAAGAAATACAATATACTGGAAGGGGCAGGGCTCAACAGTGAGACGGCTATAAAGGCTCCCCCAAGAAGGTGAGGTAGGAGCAGATCTGGAAACATAGAATGAGCTGGCCATGTACAAAGGTCCTGAGGCTGAAAGAAGGCTGTAGCTCAGGATGGGAAAGTCTAAGGCCAGTGTGACTAAAGCTTAACAGAGAAAGCAAAGAGTGGTGCAAGATATATACTATATATAATGTAATATTATTAAATATTAATATTATAAATGTAATATTAACATTATATGTAATATTACATATACATATGTAATATAATATATAATATATGTAATATACATTATATATAATATAATACTATTAATATAACATTAAACATATATATGTTTTATATAATATATAATATATATATACAGTGACATAATATATATTCCCTTCATTGCAATACGAGGCCACTGACATTCTTTCAGGTTGTGGACTATATTTACATATTTTTAAAATTCCCCTCTGAATATCATGTACAGAGTACACTGAAGAAGAGAGGAGTGGGGGCTATTGTGGTAATCTAGGTAATAATGGTGGGTTAGACCATCTACTTATTTAGCAAAAACAATCAATGAGCTATGGTGCCTTTTGAATGTGTCCCCTCCAAAATGCAGTTGTTGCAACCTGTGTTTTAATAGTATTAAGTAGTGGGCCGTTAAGAGGTAGTTAGGCCATAAGAATGCTTTCCTTTTAATGTTTCTTATAAAAAAGGGGTTTGGTAGCCAGGCATGGTGGTACATGCCTGCAGACCAGCTATTTGGGAGGCTGAGGCAAGAGGATTGCTTGAGTCCAGGAGTTGGAGGCTGCAGTGAGCTATGATGCTACAACTGCACTCCAGCCTGGTAACAGAGTGAGACCCTGATTTGTATTTTGTTTGTTTGTTTTTTTTTTCTTTTTCCTTTTCTTTTTTTTTTTTTTGTTTTTAAATAGTATTTGGCTGTCTTGCCCTTCTGCCTTCTGCCATGTGAGGACATAGCATTCCTCCTCACTGTGAGGGGAGCCATCTTGGAAGCAGAGAGTGTCCTTCACAAGCAACCACCCTGGTCTTGGACTTCCCAGCCTCCAGAACTGTGAGAAATAAATTTCTGTTCTTTATAAATTATGCATTTCAGATATTTTGTTATAGCCACACAGACAAATTAAGATAGGCAATTTCTTGTGCCAAGCATTGAACCAGGATTTAGCACTGAAGAAGGCAAACTCCTTGCTATGAGAAAGCCATCAGTCTAGTTGGAGAAACAAAAGACAACAGAAGTAATCAAATAAGCATTGTATGTTGTGTGATAACAAGGACTGTTGAAAAAAATATGGTAGGGTAAGAGATTATAGCATTTGGGAGTGTTGATGGGGTTATGTTCTGAGTGTAACAGAGAATCACAGAGTGGTCTAAATCAGCCTGGGGAGGGAATGAAGACTTCTGAGAAGAGAAAAAAACACTTGAGCATAAGTGGGATAGTCCAAATAATATAAGGATGGGAAGATGGGTGGAGGGATGTCAGAAAGCAGATGTAGAAGAAGGTTTCAGGAACCACATCTCCAGGGCTGGAATGAAAGTTTCAGTGTAGAGAGCCAAGGAAGACAAGACTAGAGCCAGCAGAGGCTACTGCATGAAACAAAGGCCTGTGCAAAGCTAAGAATTTGGCTCTTCATCCAAGAGCTATGCAAAGGGCTTTAAGCAGGTGAGTAAACTAGAACTATCATGTTTGGCATTGTGGAAGATGGTTAGGAAGGAAGTCACTGGGAGACAGGGAAGTCAGCTAGCAAACATTGAGCATAAGCCAAAAGATGACGGTGCCTGTTAAAGTAGTGGAAAAAGTAGGAATCTGAGAGACATCAAATATGTAGAATGGACAGAACTTATCACTGCTTGGATGTGTGCATAGGGGTGGGTGGTGGAAGGGAGAACAGTCCAGTGGACCATGTTGTGAGATGCAAAATCCCTTACAACCTGCCCTTTTTATATGCTCTGACCTCACCTGTGCCAGTGCTCCCACACCCTGTGACATTACCAGTGTTCTGTCAGCCCCTGAACATACCAGGCTCTTTCTCAGCTCATGGTCTCTGCAGCACGTGTCTCTCTGTCTAAAATGCTTCCCCCAGGCCTTTGCTGGTTTATCCCTTCTCTTCAGGCAGGTCTTTCTGCTCACATGTCACCCACCTAGGAAGGGCTTCCCTGATCATCCTAGGCCGATCTTGATAACACACCTTCACCAGCTCCTCTCTTGCAAATCATCCTACTTTTAAATCATATACATGTTAATTTGCTCAGAAGTTGGTTTATCCACACTTCCGTTTCCATGTTTATTTACATATATGGGGAGAGCTATCACTGAGCTCCCCAAGAGCAGCGGCCTCACTTTCAAGGTTCACCACTCTGTTTCCAGCCCCTTGCAAATCCTCAACAAATATTTTTTGAATGAATGGATGGATGAGCAGAGGAACTGGGTAACAAATTACATACAGGATTTAAAGCTTAGTCGTGAAGCTGCCAAATATAAAAGGTTCTTGTTTTTGGAGACACACAAATTAAAAACAGAAAGGTATGCATTTGAAAAAAAAAATCAAAAGAAGAAAAAGACAAAAATGAGAGCAGTTGAATCTTCTAATAAAATGTTTGCTTTAGACCAGGGCGCTGTAGAGGCCCAGAGAGTCAGTATTTTAGGCTTTGCAAGCCATAAGGATGCTGCTGCAACTACTCAACTCCGCTGTTATAAACATAAAGCTGCCACAGACAACACATAAACACATGGACATGCCAGTGTTACAATAAAATTTTACTTCCAAAATAGGCTGAAATTGGCCAGAGAGGGATGGTTTGCTGACTCCGCTTTAGACTAATCTAATAAAGGTAAAAAAGAGTGACACACAATTGAAGCATGTAAAGAAGAGGATCTAATCTTATTGAGAATCTTCTACGTGCTAGACCTTTTGCAAGATCCTTTGTCTACAAAATGCATCCAATCTTTTTAACAATTCCAGTAGATAAGCATCATTTTGAACACTTTACAAAAATTAAGAGTTCCAAGAGGAAAAATAACTTATCTAAGTCATACAGTTAAGGAGTCAGGCTTTAAATCCAGGAGGTCTTTCTCCTCCAAATCTCCATGATCAACATTTGTGTTTTTATCAATTCTTCCCTTATAGCCACAAAATACCTTCCTATCCCTTTTTTGGAGCGAGGTATAAGCATTTGTGCATATGACATAAATATGTTGACTTCAATTCCACAAACATTTACCTAGTACATAGTATGTGCCAGGCAGGCATTGTGAAATGTGCTGGAGATTCAAAATTGTAGAGACCATCTCTTTCTACGATTTGTCAAAACTGTAGCTTGTTAATGTCAGGCTCTGAATTTCAAAGTATGTCATGTTCTTTTTTATTTTGCTAGAACCGCTAATGGTGCTCTCCACCATATTAATGATGTGTCTTCCGTGGCCCCTTCTGCCCTTTGTAAACAACCACAGGTGTGGATTTTGTTTTGTCTGTGTGCAAGGCTTGCTGCTGAGTAGTTTCCCCATTAGACTGCTGCCCACAGCAACAGCTGTTGTTACAAACTGCTGATTCCCAGCCACACAGCTTTTTGTTTCCCGTTTCTTCAGATGGTATAATTCACTGTGTCCTTGAAGCCTGCATCCATATGTTTGGGTCAAAATACCTTCTCATCCTCATTGGACCAACATAATATCAAGAATGCTATTTCTCTAAGTGTTTTTCAGACAGGTTTAAGAGTAAAGATGTGAATATATGTGCCTCTTGAGTCCAATTTTTAAAATATCTGCTTCTCTCCAGCATTGTCCTGTGTGACTTAGAGTTTAACCAATAAAAATCTCCTATATTTCTTATCTAGTTATTAAAATTATATCTCCAAATTACAATTATGCCTTTTTTCCAGTTACTTTTTATGCAATAACATCAATATTCGAGAAAATTGTTTGAGGAAAAGGAAAAAGTCCTGATGTCATAAGCAATCTCAGACTATTCTTCACTTTCAAAACTTTATTCAGCAGCCTGTACCTATACAATTTAGGGTATGGGATTATTTCATAGAAATTCTCCATGATTACATGTTTCCTTATCCCATTACAGTTTCAACAGAAGCAATCAATATTTCACATTATCGGTGTACTGTCTACCAATATCCTATTCTACCTATAAAAGAAAAAGTCATATGGGGAATATTTTGTCTGTTATTTTCAAAGAACCACCACTTGCAGTATTTAGCATGGGTCACTGTGTTGTAAATCAAAGTGAATGCTATTCTGGGAAAAGGCTGGGCTTTGAGGATTTTCAAATAACAACTCAAATGACATATTTGTTACCTAGCTTGCCTTGGCCAGAGTTCTGTCTCCAGCAGAATTGGGGCCAATCAAGAATTAGGATGCTCCTTCCTATCAGCAATATCAAAGCTTCTCCCTGTGTTTCATCCTCTGAGTCAAGGGAGTCAACTAAATACTGTTAAGTTCTCTTTCTTACATCCTAAATTGTTCTTCCATCCTGTCCTCCTGCACCTCTCTCTTCTACCACCTGAGGCCTCTGAGAATTCTCAATAGCATAGATGCAACAGATTCATCAACCTTGTGGCTTCTTTCCTTCAGGTTTGCTCCTCTGTGGTCCATTCATTAAATAATCGACTAGTGTGATCACGTCATTAATAAGAACTAATATTTATTTAGTACAGTTTTGGTTTTTTGTTTGTTTGTTTCAGACACAGTCTCGCTCTGTCACCCAGGCTGGAGTGCAATGGTGTGGTCTCGGCTCACTGCAACCTCCACCTCCCAGGTTCACATGATTCTCCTGCCTCAGCCTCCTGAGTAGCTGGGATTACAGGCGCACACCACCACACCCGGCTAATTTTTTGTATTTTTAGTAGAGAGAGGGTTTCACTATATTAGCCAGACTGGTCTCAAACTCCTGACCTTGTGATCCACCCACCTTGGCATCCCAAAGTGCTAGGATTTACCGGCATAAACCACCACACCCGGCAGAGTATACGTATTTTTGTGCACTACTAATTAAATTCAAAGGCACACAGATACACCACAAACCATTATCAGTGCCATTTTTCAAATGAAAACAAAACAAAAAAGGCTTAGAGAAGTTAAGGACTTGACCACATCCAAAGAGCTACTAAGGGGTAGATTGATGATTCCAACCCTGGACTCTCTAACCCATATGTCACTTTGTTGTGTCATTCCATGCAAAATTTCTATTTCTCAGATATAATATCCGATTGATATAGCTTAGGTCAGATTCCACCTTTTGCCAGAGAGAATAAGGCATCTTCCGTTACAGTTTTATTAACACTATATCTAATAAAAGAGGGGTCGATTTTCAAATAAAACGAAAGAAGGTTGCAATTACAAAACAAATGAATGAGTACTGGATTGGCAAAAGCAAGAGGTACATGGTAGTTTCTCTCGTAATCAACTGAAATCTCTCATTCAGAAATGATATCAAATTCTGTTATTAGATAGATACAGTAGACACTCCTCCTTGCAGTGCATTTGGCTCTTAGAAAGAGAGTGCTACAAGATGGACACTAAAATATGAATTAACTGAGCGGCATTATTGGGTTCAAGAACAGGGAAGAGCTAGGACTTTGATACCCCCATTGGGTGGTGGCAACATGTTTGGTAAAATTGTGGCCTATTTTACCTTGACTTGGAGGCCTTATTCCCACCAAGGTCGTAGTATTAGGAAAAAGTCAACGTATTGGCTATCTTTCAGCCTTCAGAAATGTCCTTTAAGAGAAATGAACCTACATCAGAGCGAAACCAAAAATAATGGATATATAACTGTGATAAAAACAGGCACTTTGAATGCTGTACATCTCATACTTCGGAATCTTGCTGGATGAAAAAAGTATATTTTTGTACCACCCCACAGTAAGGGGGAGATTTAGGAAAACTGGAGCTCAACAGGAGGTAGAAATGATAAGATTGGAAAACTAGTTATTTCCATGCACATCGTATTAGAAAAAGAGTTCCACAGGCATAGACACGAAACTGTGGATTTGCTGAGTGGAGTCAGTGGGTTGAAGAACATGGAAAAGTCAGGTGGTCCAGGCTAGAACTGTGACACCCCCGTCCACTGACGGTAACATGGTTGGTCAAATTGTCACCTGATTTACCTTGACTTGGAGATCTTATGCCTACCAAAGTAGAAGAATACTAACCAGAGTAAGATGCCCTGCCAGCAAATACAGAAATAACAGTGGTGCTTTTCATTTGAAACAAATTTCTAGTTTTCTTAGGGAGCGGCCATTCAGCTAAAAAAAAAAAGAAACCTTTGGCTTTAAGACAGTGTGTGTTCAGATCACTAACGATGGTGATTAGGGGATGAAATTTTCAGGGGTGAAAAAAATACACTGGAAGCCTACTAGGTATATGAGGAAAATGTTTTGCCAAGGAAACCCCAAAACTAGCCACCTTTCCCTAAGTCATTCCTGAGATCTTGGAACTCCTTTTTTGGGGACCTGTGCTGTTATATCTGGATAGACCTGTGAAGCACATCCTTACCTATAATTGACCCCAGTTGGGACCATGGAGAAATATAAACAAAGAACATCTTACAAGACAGAACCAGAGACCAAAGAGGATGATGAATAAAAGAGATCCATCCAGAAAGCAGACCACCTAGATTGCCCCATAACTGACTACAGAATTTAATCTACTGTCAACGATAGAGAGTTTTGTCTTAACAGTTCTGCCCCTGTCCAGCAAGATGTGTGTGCTGCAGACTGTAGACTATAGTGTGTTCCCTTCCTGTCTTTTTCCAAATGGGAATCTAATTGCAGTTTACAATTGCATACTCAGAATATTGGGGGCCAATTAACTTTTAACTACATTGAACAACTATGAAAATCCATATCCAGTTATGATTGAGATGACCATAAAAACACCCACAGATCTTGGATTCTAAGAGAAACAACTGGATGAAACTTGAGATGGTCACTCTCAAGGAGAGGGTAAGCACATTCTAAGTAGCTTTGGTAATGTTAAATATACATTTGGGAAGAAGCTTTGATATGGATGTGAGACAGCCCAATGGACGAACCATAGCATTCAGCATTAGTAGCCTACCCAATGGCCATTTCTCCTTTCCTCCTTGATAACAGAAATATGGTTATGTTTAAGGTGGCAATATGCCCAGCTCCTGGGATAAATTATGATGAGTCTATCTAGATAAATCATGGGGTTCCCATAGCCCTTTGCCAAATACTCACTTTCCCACTCACCTTGCAGCTTCAGGTAGCCAAATGAGACCTAAGGGTGAGAATATCGGGGTGGAAAAGTTCTATACTCTGATAAAGGGAATATTTCCCTTTCTTTTCTATACTTAGAAAATGTGGAAGTCATTTTGTGATTATGAAGCAAGCAATCAATGCAAGGATAAAAAAACTCACATGCTGCAGATTGCAGAAAAGTGAGAGAATCTGGATCAGATTTCTCGTTAAGTAAATCAACTTTATAATTGATGTCACAGTAGAGATTTATGTTACAGTTAAAAAAAGGTCTAATTAAAAAACCAATTCATAAACTGTATGTAGCATATGGAAAAAGGACACATATTTGAAGAATAGGGGGCAAAGATGATGATCAAGTCTTTCTGAATCCTGACTTATTTAAAGACTATTGTCTATACCGTTCTTGAAACTGTTATTTTCACACAGTATTATCTTTTCTTTAAACTGATGCTGAATTTATGTAGCATGTGGAACTATTAATAAATATACAAAGGGTCAAATCATACCAAAATAGACAAAACACTTTACTAAACAGAATTGAGTATAGTTGACTCTTTGTATCTGTAGGCTCCACATCCTTGGAACCAACCAAGGATTGAAAATATATTTTTAAAAAGTGTCTGTACTAAATATGTACAGACTTTTATGTGTCATCATTTCCTAAACAATATAGAATTACAACTATTTACACAGAATTTGCCCTGTATTAGAGATTATGAGTACTCTAGAGATGAATTCAAGTATACAGAGTGATATAGTGGATTTTGGAGATTTGGGGGTATTGTTTGGGAGGTGGGTGAGGAATAAAAAGGCTTCATAGTGAGTACAGTGTACACTTATCTGGTGAAGGGTGCACTGAAATCTCAGAATTCAACACTACTGAACTTATCCATGTACCCCAAAATCACTTGTACCCCAACCTATTGAAATAAAAAGTAATTATAATTAAACAATAAAGTACATGGGAGAAGGTACATAGGTTACATGCAAAAATACTACACCATTTTATATCAGGGACTTGAGCATCCACGAATTTTGATATCCAATGGACATCCTATAACCAATCCCCTATGGATAGCAAGGGACAACTGTATTTACTGAACTGTTACCAGCCGGCTGCAGATATAGTCAAATACTAATGGACACCTACAGTTGAAAACCTGTTAAGAAGTGTACCATACATTTTCTTTATTTGCTTAAAAGCAGCTTCCTAGAAGCTGTCTAGTTCTACCTCATGTTAATCTTTTCACATCCCACAGAATTTTACAGACTTTCAGAATGCATCCTGGTAAGTGCTGTCTCTCTCATCACTGGACTTTTACTTTTAAGGCTAGTTTTAGAAAATATTTTCCTTTAAGTGCTTGAGTTTTCCTTGTTTAGCTTCTCTGATTTTTTTTTTCAATTTTACTTCTTTTACTCTGCTTAATACTTTATCTATTCATTTTTATTTAACAGTTTGTTTCTTCTCTAACTAATTAAGATTCTCAGTAGCATTTGACTCAGCTGTCACGCCTTCCTTCTTGGTTTCCATGACATCACACTCTTTTGATTTTTCTTCTCCAACTCTGACATTTACTCTTGGTGCTTTTGCTGTGTCCTTCTTTGCTCTATCTCTAAATGTTAAGAAGTCCCAAGACATACGCCTCTCCTTCTTCTCTTCTCTATGCATGATCTTACCATGAGTAATCATGTTCTGTCCCAATTTTAAAGAAGATATACATTATAAGACTCAAACATTAATATCTTCAATCCTAATCTCTACTCTAAAATATATTATCTAATATATCCAATTCCCTAGTTGAAATTTCTACTCAGATATCTAGAGATACCTTGACTCTGACATATCCAAAACCGAACTGGTTTTTCAGCCCCTTTCCATTCTTCTCTTCCCTCAGTTTTCCCCATGTCAGTACACAAGGCCACCACCCATGAAGTAGCTCAAGCCAAATGCCTGGAAGTCATCCTTCCTTCCTCTCAGCTCACATTTAACTCATCAACAAGTCTGCTTACTCTACCCGCA